>NC_142357.1:30585819-30790819 GCF_059441175.1 Urocampus carinirostris
GCCAATGGCGATCGATTTAACGGATGATTGACACATCTTTTTCGGCCAATTGCAGGCTTTGTTTCAGCCGTCTAGCCTATCCGAGGCTCTGAATAACTTTAGCCAATAGCGATCGATTTAATTGATGATTGACACATCTTTTCGGCCAATTGCAGGGTTTGTTTCGGCCCTCTAGCCTATCCGAGGCTCCGAATAACTTTAGCCAATAGCGATCGATTCAAATGATGATTGACACATTGGTTAGCCAATGAAACGCCGGTATATAAATCCCAGCAGACACCGCGGACTACTCCACGTTCGGGGGAAAATCGAGTCGGCGGCTGTTGCGTAAGTTGCGAGACCTTGCGATTTAATATTGAGCCATATATAAGGCGCACTGTATTATAAGGCGCATGGTCAGCTTTTGAAAAAAAATTAAGACTTTTAGGTGCGCCTTATAGTGCGGAAAATACGGTACTTACAGGTCAAACGATTCGATACAATCCGGTGAAACGTTTGTGCTCATAAAGATTGCTCAAACACACATACTAAATGTACTGAAACTGTCGAAAAGACACATGCCAAAAGCTCCAATATATACTGGTCAAATGCTTCGATACAACCCAGTGAAACGTTTGTGTTCATAGAACTTGATCAAAACACTTTCACTAAATGTATTGAACTGTCGGATCGACACATGTCGAAAGCTTACATAGAAACTGGTCAAATACTTCGATACAACCTGGTGAAACGTTTGTGTTCATAAAGATTGCTCAAACACGCTTACTGACAGCACTGACATTTATTTTTATAAACACATGTCAACATTTTACATACTCACGATGAAACCCTATAATTACAACCCAGTGATACGTTTGTGTTCATAGAACTTCACCCTCAATAGCTGTACTAAAAGGGTCGGATAGACCCATGTCAAAAGCTAACATACATACCTGTTGAATGCTTCGATAGAACCCAGGGAAACGTTTTTGTTCATAGAACCTGGTCAAACATCCTCACTAACTGTACTCAAACTGTCGAATAGACACAAGTCAAAAGCTAACATACATACTGGTCAAATGCTTTGAAACAACCCAGTGAAACGTTTGTGTTCATAAAGATTGCTCAAACACACTTACTAAATTTACTGAAACTGTCGAATGGACACAAGACAAGTCAAAAGCTTACAAACATACTGGTCAAATGCTTTGATACAACCCAGTGAAATGTTTGTGTTCATAAATATTGCTCAAACACACTTACTAAATGTACTGAGACTGTCGGATAGACACATGTCAAAAGCTTACATAGAAACTGGTCAAATACTTCGATACAACCTGGTGAAACGTTAGTGTTCATAAAGATTGCTCAAACACGCTTACTGACAGCACTGACATTCATTTTTATAAACACATGTCAAAATTTTACATACTCACGATGAAACCCTATAATACAACCCAGTGAAACGTTTGTGTTCATAGAACTTGGTCAAACACCCTCACTAAATGTACTGAAACTGTCGGATAGACACAAGTCAAAAGCTTACATACATACTGGTCAAATGCTTTGATACAACCCAGTGAAATGTTTGTGTTCATAAAGATTGCTCAAACACGCTAAATGTACTGAAACTGTCGGATAGACCCATATCAAAAGCTAACATACATACCTGTCGAATGATTCGATACAACCCAGTGAAACGTTTGTGTTCATAGAACTTGGTCAAACACCCACACTAACTGTACTGAAACTGTCGGATGGACACAAGTAGAAGGCTTACATACATACTGGACATGCTTTGATACTGTCACGAGGAGACCGGACCAGAACGGAGGCAGGAGGCAGGAAGGGAGAACTCATTTGCGTTGACGATCAAAACTTTTATTCAGCAAAATAAAAGTCGTCCAAAACTCAGGGACAAAACAGAACAAAAACAGGCTTTTACTCAAAACGTGAGAACACAGGTTTCCTCTGAATCAAACAAAACAGGACAGAGCAAAACAGAATGGAAAATGCAGACAGAAAATGCAATGAGCCAGCACCCGCAAAACCCAAAACCCCCCTTAAGAAGCAAACGCGCAAATTAGGCGATCTGCTTCAGCTGGTGCCCAGGAAGCGGGGCCAGCCGGTCGCCGCGGCGACCATGCTGGACACGACATATACAACCCAGTGAAACTTTTGTGTTCATGAAGATTGCTCAAACACACTTACTAAATGTACTAAAACTGTCGGATGGACACATGTCAAAAACTTACATATATACTGGTCAAATGCTTCGATACAACCTGGTAAAACGTTTGTGTTAATAAAGATTGCACAAACACGCTTACTAACAGCACTGACATTTTTTTTATAAACACGTTTACATACTCACTGGTAAAACCCTATAATACAACCTGGTGAAACGTCTGTGTTCATAAAACTAGGACAAAGACCCTCACTAAGTGTACCATAACTGATAAACACGAGTCAAAAGCTTACATACATACTCATCAAATGCTTCAACACAACCGGGTGAAACATTTGTGTTCATAAAGACCGGTAAAACTCATTTACTAAGTGTACCACAATTGTCTCATAAACACATGTCAAAAGCTTTCATACTGTACATATTGGTTAAATGCTTCAATACAACTCGGTGAAACGCTTGTGTTCATAAAGACAAGTAAAATGTTTGTGAACCAAAATGTGTAGGTACACTTTTGACCTGTGTTTATGACACAGTTTCAGTGTGTTTTACCTGTTTTTAAGAACACAAAAGTTTCACTCTCATGTACCAGAACATTCCAGGCAGTGCTCCCTCTAAGCTATGTGTGTGCGCAATTGCACACTACCCAGACCTTTTCTGAGCACAAAAAAATCTAGCCAGCTCACAAAAATCAGGGCTCAAAATTACTTATTAAGAAGCGACTTAAGTCAAAGTTACAGTGCATCAACGTAAAAATACACGGGTTCCCCTGACGTTGTGTCCTAAACGCGGTATTTTGAAGTCGAACGAAGTTGAGTAAAGTTAGTAAAGTATGTCGAGAACCGGCTTCTTCGGCTCGGCTCACTATAAAGGAACCGGCTCTTTTGGCTCCTAAACGGCTCTTCAGGTTGTTTTTGCTTCTTTCATCCCTACATAACCAAATATTAAGTAAGATTTTGCAAAAAATGACTTAAAGGAAGGGGGGAATAGAACAAAAAAGAAACAAATACCAAAATGAAAAAGTAGTGAAAAGCTGAGAAAAAAATAAACAAAAGAAAGAGAAAAAAAGAAGGAAACATTTATAGAAAAAGCCAGAAAAAAGAAAAGAAAGAAATGTAGGAAAAAAGTAAATAGAGAACAAGAAGAAAAAAAGTAACAGCTCGGAAAAAATAAACACAATGAGATTTTTTTTAAAGGAATAATAAAAAAGTAGAAAAAAAAACACCGAAAAAAAGAATAACAAGTTTGTGTTGCATTCAAATAATTTCCAATGATATCAAGTGAATCTTGTTGCCAACATTGTACTTCCACTAAAAATTGTGATTAAGTACAGTTCTGTATCTTACAACCGACTCAATAAGCCCCCAAAAATTTTAATATTATGCGCCAAAATATATCAGGAAATAAAAAGAAATGGACATCTTGTGAAAGAATTGTAAGAACAAACGACGTTTGTAGGCCGTACAACCTTTGCAATAGTACATGAGTCAATTCATTCAAAAGTGAAAAATTATTTTGCATTGCCGGAATCTCAGCAAAATGTAACTTGATGTCAAGTTTTGAACATGTTTGATAATTAATTATTCTGCCACACTTGGGATTATGGTGGCTCACTGTTGTTTCAAGCGCTGCTCACCGACTTTGTGTGAACGCCAGACCCGTGGAAAATTACAGGGAACATTGATTCCAGGTACAGACATGAGAGCCAACTTTGAATTATGGCCCGGACGGCAACTCGTACCATTTGGCCGGCTGCCCCAGACTCAAAACGTTCAGACCCCGGTTGGATTATCTCTTCGGTGTGAGAGCTTAGCCCACTCAGCAAGATCATTAACTTGGCTTCCTTTGCACTCCGACTTGACGAATGTTCCAGTTCACAACACCGTTCTCCCAAGAGAACCCATTTTAGGATCCATTCCATTCCCAACATAAACCCACATTTTAATAAATCCATTCTTTACCAATTCCTAAATCTCGTTTGACTTTGAAAGAGAAATTGCTGGCAGTTTTGGAGAAGGGCAGAGTCAATCGAGCAATCTCGATCAATGTGGAAAATTGTTTTGTTTACGTTGCGTTGGAGTGGGGGCCTCGGGGGTAATCCTTACCGTAACATTGATTTTATTTCCTTATAAGACTTTAATAACACGTTTATGAAGCGTACGGTCATATATAAATATATATATTGTATCTAAAGAACTTACCTTGTGTAATTTTGCAGACTAATGCCCTTTCCTTACTGGATAGTACGCTCTGTTTAATAAAAATATAACAGCCAATCTGATTTAGGCTTGTAAAAACCATCGGCTGACTTTAATAGAGTGCGGTATGTATTTTTTGCTACCCTGCAGGCAGATCATTTCGGCCCATTGATGTACGATTTTTCATGTTTTACCATACTTTTTAACAGTTTTTCTGACAAAATAAATAAATAAAATATTTAAAATAAAGGAAATACAAATAAATGACCGTATTTCTATTTTTTTAAAAAACTAATGCTACAAGATTGCTGATATGTATTCAAAATTGTCACAATTTCTACTGATAATAAAAATAATATTTAAACATTCCTTTATTTATATTTTAATTTTTGCCATTTTTTCCTAGTGAAATTAATAAAACATTTTTTTTTAGTTTTATAAACTAAACAAAATAAGATTAATATAAGGTTGTGTCCATTTAAAATAGAATTTAACTCATTCTGTAAGTTGTTATTGTTTGGGGTAAAATTACAAAATAATAGATATGTAAAAAACACTTCATTTTTAATAATACTACCGCAGAAGAGTGGTAAATGTTAATACTTGTAATAATAATCAACATTACTAGCCAATGGGGCACATTTTAATTATTTTTCTTATTTGTATTATGCTTAACACCTTGTATTTGCATTTAAATTAGTAAAATAATCCTTTAAAATTTGCTAAATAATTAATTACAAAGGAAGTATTATGATTGTAATTTAAAGTATTTTTTATTTTACAATTTTTCTGGTAATGTGAAATAAAATGTGTATTTAAATTAAAATAAAAAAATAAAAAAATACTGTATTTCAGTTTGCTTCTCCCAGTAAGATAATAAAAAAGTACTACAGTAAAATAGTGCAAACAAATAAAAATAATTAGCAACATTATCAGCCAATGAGACAATATTTAGTAGTATTCCTCTATTTTATAATCAAATGTGTACCTTGCTTTTCTAGTAATAAAATAAAAATAAAAAAAAACTGAAATTTGAAAGATTTATTATACTAAGGAATGCCAGATAATTGTGCACATTATGGATTTTTTTAATTTCGCAATATCTTTTTTCTGGTAAAACAATGGTTCTTTGGTTGGTTGGTTGGATCCCTTAACCACTAAGGTCATGGGGGCACCATATCCTGTGGTCTGCCTTGGTTAAGTATAGCCTGGTGGTGCCCATCCCTCTCTAGGCCAACATATGTTTCCACCCGGTCTCAAATCGGGGACCTTTCGCATTGTAGGCGAATGTGCTACTTACGGAAACAAGTAAAACAGTGACAGAATGAATGCACAGCAATGACAAACGTAAATGGTTATATAATTTTTCTGGTAATATAACACAAATTAACTGAAAAACGGAAAGTTTCCATAAATCAACAAGCCATCAGAACTCATATGAAATGGTGGTGAGCAAACTACAGACATTTTAACAGAAAAAATGCAGTAATATCAGGCAAACAGGACAGTGGCCATCAGCATGGACAAAATCACTCGTAATTATGCTACTAAAAAAGGAAACCTTCAACTATGCTCCAACTACAGAACTAGTCTCTTCAGCCATGTAAGTAAAAATATGCTAAAGGTCCTACTGAATGGACTGAAACCACTGGCTATAAAAAGAAGAACAGGCTGGTTTCAGGGAGGGAAGGAGCACCATAGAACAACCTCTTAATCCACGCATCCTGTGTCAGAAGATTCAATAACCTCCATCTTGTTTTTGATGATTTCAAGAAGGCGTTCGACAGAGTATGGCAAGCCACTTTATGGGCCACCATGCGGAAGTAACAACATGGACCAGGAACTAGTTGAGAACATTGACCAACTGGATCCAAATGTAAACATTACCCATCAATGGCACCAATGGAGCGTGGTCTCGAACCACAGAGAGTGTAAGACAACGCTGCATTATGTTTCCAACTTTATTCTTCCTGGAGAGCACCATGTCAGATGCTCCAGAGTATTAGAAAGTACAGTCAGTATTGGGGGACACAATATTACTAACCTCTGTTTTGCTGACGATATTGCCTGATTAGCTAGAGTCAAACAGGAACTTAGATATCTGGTCATTCGCCTCGACAAAGTATAAACCCAGAATGGGATAGAAATCAATACAGAAAAAAACAAAAGTAATGACCAACAATCCCCAAGGTATCACCACAAACATCATCATCAACCACAGAGGGCTAAAACCTTTCACAAAATGTATTGGAGATGTCATATCACAAGAGGAGTCAGAATCAGAAATCACCACCAGGATAGCTCCAACCACAGTCACTCTTGCCAGATTTAAACCCATCTGAAGGGACAAGAACATGGCAGTGACATCAAAGATCAGACTCATGCAAGCGTTGGTTACTTCCTCTAGGCTTGCGAGACATGGACTCTAACAGCAAAACTGGAAAAGTAAATCCAGTCCATGTAGATGCAGTGCTAAAGGAAACATCTAGGCATCAGCTACGTAGCCCATGTGACAGTGTCCATCACCATCAGAGTACACATTGGACCCTATGAGGAACTGTTGTCAACTGTGCCCAAACACAAACTTCATTGGTATGGTCTCACCACAAGATCATCAGGACTCACCAAGAAAACTCTTCAGGGCACAGTCAAAGGGGGCAGGAGGAGAGAAAGACCAAAAAAGAACTCGGCCCACAGCAGTAGGCAATGGACTGGTGCCAACTTTGCCATGACCCAAGAACAGGCCAGGGACCGTCAACAGTGGAGAAGGCTGTACAGAGTTGCGTCCTCATTGGTACCCCCGACGGCCCGTGCGGTTAAGAGATCCGTGAACCGTGGACTGATAACAAAAATATTGCTACAGCAAAGTAGTGCTAATTGGTGATAATTAGTAACATAGTCTGGCAGTGGGGCAACTTTTAAATACTCCTCTCCTCATTTATACATAGATGTTGACCTTGTTAGTAAAATTAGGTTTACATATATATAAATATTTTAACGGGTGTAATAATAACTTTTGTTTTGTTGAAATTCCTGCTGAAATATGTTTGTGTAGTTTGTGTACAAGCGTCCTGCAATGACAAGTCCAACAGTGCCACCTGCTGGTATGGGGTAAGGTTCAGTTTAGCTTCTGATTTCATGACCAGAATGCGGATATTGTTGGCAGTCTCCAGCGCGCTGCTAACGGTAAGCCACGATTTTTTGGTGCTCCGCAAAAAGTTAATTGTAAACATTAAAACCGCAGCTGAAAAATCTCGCAACATGCACAGTAATGTCATTGATGTTGTCAAACTGTTTGGATTTATTTTTGTTTTGTTTCTGTCAACATTTATGTTAGTTTTGCCATACGTTGTACGTTGTACTAAAATGCTAATTCCCCTTATTATGTTGAAAGCCAGCGGAGGTGCTAACCACATGTGTGGATATGTTGTGTCACTCATTGCAGCAACTGTAATAAAAGCCTTATCATCCAGTCTAGCGTGAATGTGGATCTTTGGTGGGACGGGTACATCGCGGTTATATATTATATATATATACATAGGCCAAATTATTTCTGCTCATTTTCAGGATCCTGATTATAAATACTACAAAAATAAGTCAAATGGTGAAACAAAAATTATAATTTTATATTTAAATAATAATGTAAGGTATTCAAATGAAAATCAATTATATATAGTATGAATAATTGTGTAAATAGAATGTACATAGTTATATTAACTTAAACAGTAAATATAAAATGTAGTCAAATAAGACAAAGAATGATATTTGGCAAGTTACTTCTTAGTTTTTTCCCCGCAGGGCTGTCTGTTTTCACAAAAGTCGCACATGAAAACATTTAATCAAGACAAATGTTTGTCAAATACTCCAACAAAGTCACGTCTCCGGATATCAAGATCATTGTTAATAATAAAACAAAGCGTATCATTGCTTTTTCACTCGTTTTGTTATGCAAAAACAACGCTAATAACACGCTGCGGGGGGATATCTTCTTTCTCTTCTTTACATTGTTCGATTCATTAGCGCGTGAAATCACCACAAAAACGACCGTATGGGAGGTAAACTTCACTTATTCTGTAGGGAAATCAATGTGGGGTTTGAGGTGCGTGGGACATTTGTGTTGCTGAACTTGAAGAACTGGAATATCGTTCTGATGCACACTTTTTAGATGCCTGGTGTGCAATTTTTACGCTGATAGCTGAAGCTTGTGTCCGGTTCTGGTCAATTTTTTTGGGTTCATGAACACAGGTGGAATACGCTCATAAGCAGTACTGAAATGCTTTCACATGCCCCACTGAAATTCTCTTTTAAGCACATGTCAAGTCAAGTCAAGTCATTTTTATTTGTATAGCCCTTAATCACAAATAGTCTCAAAGGGCTTCACAAGTTATTACATATAAGAAGTTTAGGTTATTCGTATGCTGTAGAGTAGAAGTGAGTTTTAAGCTTAGACTTAAACATGTCCACTGAGGTTGCAGATCGGATCTCAGGGGGAAGAGCATTCCACAACACCGGTGCCCGGATAGAGAACGCTCTCGAACCAGTGGAACACTTCTTGGCTCTTGGGATCACCAGGAGACCGGCGCTCTGTGAAGAAAATGACCAGAACCGCTTTCTTCCATCTCCGTAACATTGCTAAAATTCGTCCTATACTTTCTCCGTCGGATGCGGAAATCATAATTCACGCGTTTGTTACCTCCCGTCTCGATTACTGTAATGCACTACTTTCCGGTCTTCCGATGACCAGACTCAAGAGTCTTCAGCTGGTACAAAATGCTGCAGCGAGGCTTAGTGTGGCAGATTCCTCCATCGGGAGATAGAGTTGAGTGTCATCTGCGTAGCAATGGAAACTGATATTATACTTGCGAATAATATTACCTAGTGGAAGCATATAAATGCTGAAGAGAAGGGGGCTAAGCACTGAACCCTGCGGAACACCACAGGTAACACTTAATGGCTCAGATGTCAATTCGCCATGTTTAACGCAGTGTCAAATGCTTCGACACACGCTAGAGAAATATATGTGTGTTTCGTAAAAAAATAGATAAAAGATGCGCGCCAACATTAATGAAATGCTCATCTCTTACACACACACATTTATAAGGACATTTTACCTATGTTTGTGAACCAAAATGTTTGACCGATACATATGTAAGCTTTTGACAAATGTTTATGAAACCATTTTTGTACTGTTAGTGAGCGAGTTTTACTCTTTTTTTTTTTGAACAAAATGTTTGACCAGTACGCTCAGAAGAATTTCAGTATCGCTTATGAGCACTTTTACCTATGTTTGTGAACCAAAATGTTTGACCGATACATTTGTAAGTTTTTGTCAAATGTTTATGAAACCATTTCTGTACTGTTAGTGAGCGAGTTTTACTCTTTTTTTTTTTTTGAACGAAATGTTTGACCAGTACGTTCAGAAGAATTTCAGTATCGCTTATGAGCACTTTTACCTATGTTTGTGAACCAAAATGTTAGACAAGTATACAGTAAATGTAGGCTTTTGACATATGTTTGTGAATCCATTTCAGTGATATTGGTGGGCAAGTTTTACTCATCTTTTTGAACAAAACGTTTGATCAGGGAGTTTGGAAGAATTTTAGTACCGTTTATGAGTACTTTTTACTTATGTTTAGGAATCAAAATGTTTGACCAGTATATATGTAGGCTTTTGACATATGTTTATGAAACCATTTCAGTACCGTTAGTGAATGAGTTTTACTCATCTTTATGAACCAAAGTTTTTGACCAGTGGTTTGGAAGAATTTTGGTACCATTTACGAGTACTTTCTACCTTGTTAAAGTCAATCATTATTAAGACTATTTCGTGGCCATATTTACCCAAATAAAATACATATATATAGTTAAAATCGAATCATACCAAGAGCAGATTTCCTGACATCCTCCATGTGATGTTGTTACAAGGGAAAGAGACCCCGCCCACAACGTGGGCGTGATTTATTATACTTCAGGGAGAAAGTTCACATGAGCATTTCACAATAAAAGAATATAGGATTGATAAACGTACAAGAGATGCAATTAGACTGATTATTGAAATGTTACTTCATGTGTGTGTGTGTATGAGAAACATTGTTTTTATATTTAGTAATATAAAAACAAGCTAATTACCTTGAGACAGAAATTCAAGAGATTTACTTTGAAAACCTGACATTTTCCCCCCTGTTGTTAAAAAAATAGATTGGTAATCACACGGAGAGGCAAAAAAACTTCAAAAAATGAAAAAACTTTCTCTCCTCCAAGGAATGTCTCTTGCTGGAAAAAACAGGATAAAACAAAAACGGACAAAAACATACAAAAATTTAGGAACCAAAATGTTTGACAGTATATATAGGTAGGCTTTTGACATATGTTTATGAAACCATTTCAGTACTGTTAGTAAGCCAGTTTTAATCATTTTTATGAACAAAACGTTTGACCAGAGGCAGCACGGCGGCGCAGTGGTTAGCGCTTGTGCGGCACAGTTCATGTCATGGGAACCTGTCGTGGGTTCAAATCCAGCTCCAGACTTCCTGTGCGGAGTTTGTATGTTCTCCCCGTGCTTGCGTGGGTTTCCTCCGGGCACTCCGGTTTCCTCCCACGTTCCAAAAACATGCATTTCAGGTGAATTGGCTGGTCCAAATGGTCCCTAGGTGTGAATGAGCGAATGAGTTGTCTGTCCCTGTGTGCCCTGCGATTGGCTGGCAACCAGTTTAGGGTGTCCCCTGCCCACTGCCCGGAGATGGCTGGGATGGGCTCCAGCCCCCCGCGACCCTAATGAGGATAAGCGGTACGGCTGATGAGATGGGAGATGAGATGAGACGTTTGACCAGTGCGTTTGGAAGAATCTTCTTTCTCTTCTTTACATTTTACAATTCATTAGCGCGTGAAATCACCACAAAAACGACCATATGGGAAGTAAACTTCTCTTATTCTGTAGGGAAATCAATGTGGGGTTTGAGGTGCGTGGGACATTTGAGTTGCTGAGCAACGCTCTGTTTTTTTTTCTTTCCCTCTTGCTAGGAGGAAAGTCAAAATACCGGCCCATCTCCTCGGGGGTCGCGTTTGTTTACAAGATTTTTGTCACTTCCCGCTCCCGTCAAATCAAAAGCACGCCATCTTGGTTCCTCAAGGACGGCGATTGATCGTCGCGATTTATTTTGATGAGCTCGGCGCTCGAAAGCATTTGCCACGGAACAATCGTCGACACATCATAAAGTCAATTAACTCGGCGCTGCTTCGGATCGGCTTTGATTAAAGTATTACGTTTGTTCTTGCTTGACATTGTGTCTTAGCCGACTAACTTTTGAAACACAAACGCAACACTGATGGTTAATGCCTTAACTGTTGATGAAGATAATTGTGGCTCTACGATGTCATCAGCCACTGAAATACGTCACGCCCGTTGGGAAACTTAAATTGATAGAAATCAAGATATGCTGACGATTCAGATTCAGATTGAGATATACTTTATTGTCATTCTTGTACTCGTGTATACAGAACGAAATGTCCATACATCTGACCCGCACAGTTTCCTTGAATGTACAGATATACCGTAAATTCCGGACTATAATCCGTTACTTTTTTCCCAAACTTTCAACCCTGCGGCTTATTCAGTGATGCGGGCAATTAATGTAATTTTTCTAACGGCCGGCAGCGGCGCTCGAGTACAAAAGGTAAGATTTAGACCGGTGGTATATATGCGCCGAGGAAGACTGCAACTTCACTAAAACTGGCCGCATGCGAAAGGTAACTTTTTCGCAAGTCTGCCAGTTGATCCTGACAGCGTGGGGCAGCATAAAAAAATCCACCATCACCAACGGGTTCCGAAAAGCCGGTCTGCTGCGTGCCGGAGAGGAGGGCACAGAATCAGGAGTGGATGAGAGTTCTGGCAACAGTGACAGCGCGAGTGAGGCTGCGGGAGCGTGGGACGACGTCTATATGACACTGTTTCTTTCCGACACTGAGGAAGACGACGTTGATGGCTTCAGTTCTAAGGAGGAAGATGAGGACGGTTTACCGTGATTTTTACAAGTACGGTATGTTTTTTTAACAGACCCGTTTACTGTGTTGCGAGCATGTTGCTAGCGTGTTGCTACCATTAACTGCCCTGTAGGGCAACGTTTGGGATGAAAGTCATATTATTAAAGCGTTGAAAACTCTCTCGGTGTATCGTCTTTCTTTGTAAATATGTGTAACCATGTATAATATGTATTTGCAACTGTATATTTTTGTAATGTATTTATTTGTATTTATTTTGGACACTTATTCTGATATGTCTTGCACGGGCCAAATAAAAAGAAGGGGCGTAACGAACGCGGGGTGACGGGAAGTGGGGACCGGTAAAGGTGAGTGTTTGTGGACACGGCGGGCAATAGTGGATATATATTTTTCCCACCCTTACCTTTCGAAATATACACTTTTTTCCTTGGATTACTTTCAACGGGACCCGGACTCTGCAGGTCTGCATCAAACCTTAAGTACCGGTATCATTTTCAGCTCATTTTACCGGCTGTGATTTTTGCACTGTGTATTTTAATGAAGGACCTTTAGTTTCAATCACGGGACTTACAGTCCGGTCTGGGTTAATTTTGTGTTCGTGATACATTATTTTAATGTGGGCGCATGCGGCCTATATACAGGTGCGGCTAGTGTAAGTAGAAAATTGGTTTTCCTCTCAAAATGTGGTGGGTGCGGCGTATAATCAGGTGCGCTCTACAGTCTGGAATTTACGGTAAATAAAATGTTGTATTGAGTTGGAATATTGAAGTACTAATAATATAGCAAATAATTATAGCTATGTATAGTATACAGTAGTGCAAAGAGTGCAAGAGGAGCAGCTAACCAGATGTGCAAAATGGGCAGTCAGTTAAACAAGTCACTAAAATTTCAAAATGTACTGTATTATCACGCCCCTAGTTGGTTGTATTTTAGAAATGACTACCGAGGGCGGCACAGAGGATGAGTGGCTAGCGCGTCTGCGGCACAGTTCTGAGGTCATGGGTTCAAAACCAGCTACAACCCTTCCTGTGCAGAGTTTGCATGTTCTCCCCATGCTTGCCTGGGTTTGATCCCACATTCCAAAGACATGCCTATCAGGTTAATTGGCTTGTCCAAATTGTCCCAAGGTGTGAATGAGCAAGTTGTCTGTCCCTGTGTGCCCTGCGATAGGCTGGCAGCCAGGTCAGGGTGTCCCCTGCCCACTGCCTGAAGTTAGCTGGGATGGACTCCAGCACCGCCGCGTAGAATCAGATTGTTTGTTCCGAGTAGATCTAAAGTATGGAAAGTGTGTTTGGTGCTTGTTACAATGTCGTCTCCCTACATGGCACGATGTTCCAAAAAGCACTTTGTGTGAATCATGCAGCAGTGTGCTTAAATGTAGAGTGCAGCAGTTAAGTTAGATTCGTCTCGGAGCGCCCCGACTCCGCCGAGTTAAAAAATTCATTTTGAACACGGGGCGCCGCCATCGGGTTCCGTCGGAACACTTCGTTTCACCGGTGCTAACTTTGTCCTTCGGAGTTCCAACAGTTTGCCGTCCGTCTTTGTCTATTCAAAAGTGGTTTCACACGGAGAAACTGAAATTTCCAATTCATTAATTCGACAAGGAAGCACCCTGACAAATTCCACTTTATTAAGTTTACATTTCTATTTAAAAAAATATATATATTGCCTGTTGCAAGACATTAACTAGTGAGAGGTAAACACAGAAGATTTTCTTGAGATACCGATAATAGCAATTTCGGTATATCCAGTAACATGATTGGTTGCCTCCTGGTGGACATTTTTATCTTAGGCGACTCATTTTAAAGGAATGGTAAATTCACATTAAATAAATGCAATATTACTAAACATATTCTGACCAAGTACTTTACAAATATGCGTCATGTTTGCAAACGGAAGTTAATTTTAAGTGTTAATGGTATAGTTGTTTTGTATTGGTATACAGTAGAAGACTCCTCAAATGGTAAGTATCTGCTGAACAAACTTATACTCAGCATCGCTAATAAAAGGAATACCTTTTTAAAGTTAGTAAACGGCATTTCTAAACACAAATTTGGGGGCATTCACTATTTGTCCTTGTGAGTTCTTGCTGAGAGGAGGCAATTGAAGTGGCTCAGGCATCTGGTAATGATGCCTCTCAAGCTAGATGTACACACAAGCGACCTGCATCCGATTTGTTAAAGTCCATCTGTATCCGCTTTTATCACACCAAGCCCGGGCCACTTTAATATATGACCCTAAATCTTATCTGTATCCGATCCTTTGGAATGCGACTTCTGTCTGAACGATCAAAGCGACCTGCACGCCATTGAAACGCGGCAGTCGTCACTATTCTGCCTTAAACCAGTCGGGATGTGTGATTCAACAACCATGCCGGAACAAATCATTGAATCACAAAATCATGGAAGATGAACACTGTTAACATCCATGAGTACTTCCGCAAACCTGCGTGCATTACGTGCGACGTCACATGCACTCTTGTGTGCATGCATGGCAATTGTGGCGCAATCACGCAGGAAAAATCAAGTTGCATACAGGTCGCCTTCGAGTGTGAACGTATAGCCTTAGACACTTCTCTCCAGAGGAGCCCCCAGGAATGACTCGGGGTATGGTGGCGAGACTATGTTTCTGGGCTGGGACCTACCCTGAATCCTTTTGGATCAGTTAAACGAAGCGACTGGGGACAGCAATGTGTAGGTTTCCTAGTAGATAGATAATTGTGAAGTTAAATGTATAAACTGATTGCAGTGGTTTTGTGTGAGGTATCCTCCATCAATGACTACTCAAGATTATGTATTGTTATTTAAGTTGTATTTTTTTTTTTTTTTTATCTTGTTTGAGCATTTTTTCATTTGAATTCAAATTGTTTTGCTTATTTTTTTTATAATTACCGTATGAAATAATGATAATTGTTTTATGAATTACTTTTCTTTATTCTTCCCATTTTCTAAACTTATGGATTTTTTTAATTAACCTTTTTGTGTTGAGGGTTTTTTTTTTACATTTTTGACATTCATAATTCTTTTGAAATTCTGCTTTAATATTTAGTTTTTTTTATGTTCATTTGTTTATTGTCTTTAAAAAAATATTTTGACATTACATTTATTTTAATTATGGGGATTGTTTTTTTAACATTTTTCATTAATATTTCATTTTTTGTATTTATTATAGATTTGTATCTTTATATTATTTTTACATTTGATTGATACAGATATGTATTGACATACTTGCCTTTGTTACTTTTATATCTATAATTTATTTGAAATTGTTATAATTTATACTTTGAATTTGTTGATTCATTTTTTCTATATTTTTATGTACATTTGTACATTGATTTTTTTTTAAATGTACTGACTTATGTCGGTACAAATAATAATAATAAATAATAATTTCCTTTGTATTGTCATTCTTTGTAACAATGTACACAGAACGAAATGTCGATACACCTGACCCGTTGTAGCGAGTCGATGCAGCCGCAGCCAACAGAGGGCGCCGCCATTATACCAATTAGGTATGTCTCAGCCGAGGCGCAAACCAGCGACCTCCCAGTCTCAAAGCGGGTACACTACCATCTAGGCTACTGAGCTGGTATGCAATTCTCTTAAACATTTTTTAATTTCATATTATATTAATTAGTATCTATATAAAGCTTTGTTAGTTTAAGATCAGGTAATTGTGTAATTGTAATCCTGTGCAGTCCTTTGAGACATTTTTGTGATTAAGGGCTATGTAAATAAATGTGACTTGACTTGACTTGTATCGGTCGGTAAAACTACGTTATACAACAACCCGGAAAGTAGTCCTTATGTTCCTATGTAAGTAAACAATAACCCTTAACACAAAACATTTTGGAGGAATTAACTGTTCTCTATCCTTGAGCCAGATGAGGTGGCTCGGGCATCTGGTAAAAAAAGCCCCTGGACGCTTGTCTCACGGCCAGGAGACGGCCCTGGAATGCCTCTGTATCTCGTCGGATTAGTCGGACGAAGTGGCTTGGAATGGGGAGATCTGAACTTCCTTGCTGAGGCTGGATGGGTAGATAGTTCTCAAGTTGAATTCATGAACTGAATGTATTGGTATATGCTATTTGCATCAATGACTACTCATGATTTAGGTATCAGTATTGGTCTTAACACAAAAATATTTCGGGAAAAAAATCACAATTTTCTGGTTTACCAAAGCCAGGTGGCTCGGGCATCTGGTAAAGATGCCTCCTCAATGCTACCCCAGGGAGGTATTCTGTGTATATCGGTCGCTCGAAAGATCCTAGGGACAACCCAGAACTCTCTGGCCAAACTTTCTCTAAAAGTTAGCCTGGGAACGTCTTGGTCAGTTGGATGAAGTGGATAGGGATGTCTAGGCTTCCCTGCTTAGGCTAGATGGATGAATAGTTATTAAGTTCAATTTACATAAACAACATATATAAACTGTTTGTATGAACTACTACTCAAGATTTTGATGTTTGTATTATTCTGAAAAACATACTGTATCCAACATCCTAAACTTAAACTTGTATGTGCCATTGATTCGTTATAGCTGTTATTTTAACCGGACTGGGGTGTGTAAACTTTATCGTGGGCCGTAATGGGTCCAAAAATATGGCAGAGTGGCCAGGTCAAACATGACTGATTTGATTTTTTGTAAAAGCCAATATTCTCAAATTCAATACTTGAGTAGAAAAAATAATGTAGAACTATTTTTTCTCATTTGCATTGATTGTAAACTAAACATGCAGACATCGACATGTCATATTTATTATATATTTTTGAAATAGATTAGTTGTATCAATTGGGCTTTGAAACACTCACAATCAATGCAAAATAATATACAGTAATCCCTCGGTTATTGCGGTTAAAGGGGACCAAAACCACCCGCGAAAAGTGAAAATCCGCGAAGTAGCGACGCCCCTTCAAAAATGCTTTTTTAAAAAAATATATATTTTATTTTATTATTATTGATTTTAGACCTGCGAAGCTCTGAACCCGCGAATGTGGAACCACGAAGTAGCAGCGCCCCTTCAAAAATGCTTAAAAAATAATAATAATAATTATATATATATTATATATATATATATATATATATATATATATAAGCTTAAAACACACTTCTACTCTATAGTATATGAATAACCTATATTTTATGTTGATAATATGTACATATATATATATATATATATATATATATATATATATATATATATATATATATATATATATATATATATATATATATATATATATATATATATATATATATTATTATTTTTTTTTAAATTATTTTATTTTATTATTATTATTTTTTAGACCCGCGAAGCTCTAAACCCGCGAACGTGGAACCGCGAAGTGGCGAGGTCCCACTGCAGTACTTTTTAGCTCTGAGTTTGATCAAATCCAGCTCTAGACTTCCTGTGCGGAGTTTGTATGTTCTCCCCGTGCTTGCGTGGGTTTCCTCCGGGCACTCCGGTTTCCTCCCACATTCCAAAAACATGCATTAGGTGAATTGGCCGGTCCAAATTGTCCCTAGGTGTGAATGAGTGAGTAAATTGTCTGTCCCCGTGTGCCCTGCGATTGGCTGGCAACCAGTTCAGGGTGTCCCCTGCCCACTGCCCGATGATTGCTGGGATGGGCTCCAGCACCCCCGCGACCCTACTGAGGATAAGCGGTGTAGCTAATGAGATGTGATAATGATTGAAAAAAACACATGCAAAAGTGTTTTTTTCAGGATGAATATCTTGATAAATAAAATAAAGCTGTGATAAGAAAAATACCAAGTAGAGAAAACTGTATCAATCTACTTAAATGTTGACTTTGAGGATGGTGCACATTAATGTTTAATAAAAAATCTGTTTTATAGGGGGTAGACACACGGGCCTGACGGGCCAGATGTGGCCCACGGGCTGTAGTTTGCATCACCCCTGCTCTAACCAGATAATACAATTATGGCAGGGAACCAAGGAGTTAGCTTAAGCTAGCTCGCATCTTTACGTTGTTCTCCATCTCACGTAATGCTACGTTCACACCAGATTCCACGGCAGTCCTGCATTGGATTAAAACCAACGTTGTCAAAGTGAATGTAACAAAACATGACAGCGCGTAACGGCAAAGAAAACAAATAGGTGCGTTTTTGTACATGATATCACGTCTTACAAGTGCTCACATGCGCCGCCAGCAATTCTTGGAAATCCGAACCATGTGTTTGATTTGGCTCTCCGTGCCCAGAAGCGCTTACCCCTTTTTATCGCCTTATGTTGAATGTGTACGTACATTCGCTTTTGCTGCCGTTACAAGAACACAGTGTGTTGTGATCGCAAAAAATGACCTTTACCGCATGTCCGAGATGGATTTAAGGATTGGTTGTTGACAGAAGAACAAAAAAATATATAAAGTATTTACCTGACCTGCAGCTTGTACCCCCTAGTGCCGGCCTGATGACTCCCAGTTAGATCGAGGTGCACTGACTGAGACTATGACATGGGGTATAAAGCCGGGCCTGGCAGGGGAGCTTTCTTCCACTTTGCTGTGACACAAATGAGCTATAAATGTGCCCAGTGTTCACGGTTCGGGCCTGGAAAATAATTAGGCGGTTAAGATATAAAAAAGATAAAAAGCAGGACCATAGCTAAACATCACCCACCTGAAAACTTGAGTTTAGCGATTCAAATAGCTCCTGGTATTTTTAACCCTTACTGGGTATGTTAAAATGCATTCATCAGAGTGGAAACAGACTACAGTGGTACCTCTACTTACGGATGTCTTTATATACAAACGTTTCAGGTTACAAAAATACTGCCTCTAGTTACGAAGATTGCTCCGAGTCACGAAGTCAAAAAGACAGTACAGTATGTGCTGGTATTCCCCGCCCCCAAAAATGTCCCGATTGTAAACAAACTGGCTATCTTTTGGAATCTGACTTGCAACCCAGTGCGCATGTGTGCTCCCGTCATGCTCTTCGTGTCACCGCCACAGTCCAGGAGGAGGAGCAGGAGAGTTTCCAGGAAGATAGGAGGAAGGAGGACGCAGCCATCATTCAATCAGACTAAATTAAAGAAGTCTTAGCAAAATTCCATGTTGTCTCAGAATTTATGGAAAGGAATCAGTCAAAAAAGTGTTGACAAGCCAGGCTATTGCTACGTCTGCCGTGCACATTTCAGCGATAGGTAGGGCAAATAAGCTCAGCACAACAACGACTACTCCGTTCTTCTTTTTTTATGTTTGCCCTGGACCTGAAAGACCTTTCCCCTTTTTCTTTTCAAAGAATCTCCTTCGTTTTGTTTCCACATGATTATCGGACTATCCACGCCTTTGTTTCACAGGCCCACGATTTTAAGTCAAGTCGAGTCATGTCGAATCATGTTAATTTGTAAAGTCCTTAATCACAAAGAGTTTAAAAGGGCTGCATATAGCACATACTACTGCAAACTACAGAGCATTATTACACCATCCCCTGATCTACAACCTACTTGAGGGCAAGGAAAAACACAAAATTCTCAGCATGAGGAAAATGAAGAAACCTCGAAAAGGGACCGCACATGAGGTAATCCCCCTGTGCATTCCACTTCAGTTCAAATAATTCAGGCTTTTGGGATGGGTAGAATAACTGCGCCTTCAGATGGACAGTACCTGGACGTACCCAGGTCTTCCCACAGAGACCACAAATCTGCAGTGGATTATGATAAAGTCTGATAATATGAGTTTTGTGATTGTGATTAAAACATTCAAGACCATGTATGGATCAGGACGTTCGATGCCACTTGTCAAACATGTGTGCTGGGTTAAGATATTCATACTGCCAGCTATTCCGTTTTAATCGTCCACCCCTATTGGTTTCAAAAGGATTTGGGGTTGACGATTTCCCTACCTAAATTAGAAACCCGTTCAACCCTGAAACCCACTAGTGAAAGTGTCAGCTTTCCCTCAAAGCATGCCTCTGTGAAGTGATTAGTAATGAAATCTGCATTTATATAACGCTTTTCAAGTTAATGACTTCCCAAAACGCTTTACATGCTTCACATTTGCCAATAGCGGCCTTGCAGCCATGTAAGGCGCTAACCTGCTTATTGGGGGTATTAGGGGTTCAGTGTATTACCCAAGGACACTTCGACATGTAACACGGACGAGCCGGGATTCGAACTGGGATCCCTTGATCCCAAGACGAGCGCTCTACCTCCTGAGCTACTGCCGCCCACGTCACTGTTCCTTTAAAAGAGAACCACGGATAGGAGTCGCTCTTTCTTCTTGCCTGCCGGGCAAACTAAGCGCATTACCACAAAGGCCACATAAACGGAAACTTGTTCTAACGGCACATGGTCTGGCAGAGCAAAAATGTTCGACCCTGACTTCCATCCTCGCTATATCTGGCCGATACCTGAAACTTCAAGGTGTAAAAGACCTCAACACGGTGAGGATTTCGATTTTCAAAAGTCATTCTTTCTAGTTCTGTGGGCCGGATAACTTTAGCGAAATAGCCTGTAGGAATGAATATCCTACATTAATCCTGTCAAAATTAAACTCCTGTTTCCTTTAGATAACGTTCATTTTTTCAATTCCCTTCCTCCACCCTTACTGCCAGACACTGCATCAGTTCAACTCTCTTCCCCTAACAGTCATTGTTCCTTTCTTTTTGTTCATTGCGACACTATGTTGAATACATTTTTATTTTGGTATTGGATTAACAGGGTTGGGTAGGGTTTCTTTAACTGGATTAGTTTCAATTACTTTTGGATTACTCCAATACCAAATATGCTAATAAAAAACAAAATAAACTAAATATGAATACAATTAATACATTTTGTGGAGGCTTGGGGAGTAACGGAATACATGTAACGGCCAAAATGATGTTGGCAAGCTGTTTGGATTGATTTTCATTTTGTTTCTGTCGCATTTTATGTTAGTTTTGCCGGAGATCAAAGAGATCAAAGCCAGGAGAGAAAGCTTACCACGTGTTGTGAGTCATCATTTTATTCATATTTAGTTTCTTTTGTCTTTTATTAGCATATTTGGTATTGGAGTAATCCAAAAGTAATTGAAAGTAATTCAGTTAAAGTAACCCTACCCAACCCTGTGGAATTAACAACTCGTGTCTCCGTTTTGATTCTTTTCAGATTATTAATTTTTATCCAAAATTCATGAACTAAAATTAAAATAATTTTAAGGTAAATTAATGTTTGGAGTTTGCATGTTAGGTTAATTGGCCATTTCAAATTGTCCCTGAGTGTGAATGAGCGAGCAAATTGTCTGTGCCTGTGTGCCCTGCGACTGGCTGGCAAGCAGTTCAGGGTGTCCCCTGCCCACTGCCCGAAGAATGCTGGGATGGGCTCCAGCACCCCCGCGACCCTACTGAGGATAAGCGGTACAGATAATTGATGGATGGATGGATAATGTAGTGAGTTTGCTTTCAGGATCTGAGACTGAGCCAACTAAACTTTAAGGTAAATCGCTCGTCTCATCTTTTGACAAATTTGGTAACTTCTCGAATAAAGAATAATTACTCCTAAAAGCAGAAAAACAAATAAATATTGAAGAAAACTCATGAAAGATGTATGCAAAAATCAGCAAGACAAATTAACTGAAAATTTTTGCGATACCACGATAGGGCGAGGGGATAATGTAATTCATGAGCCCCCACCTCTTGCAGGCCCTTTTCCAAACCATGTCCAATCAACTGAATTTACCCTAAGTGGACCCTGATTGAGCTGGAGAAACATCTCAAGAATGATCAGTGTAAAGAACATGCCCCTAAACTCGATTTGGAGCTACCATTTTGTGTTATTTAGTGTCGCCAGACTATGTGAACCAACATATTTCCGTTTTGAGTGCAGAGGCCCCTTCTCCGGAGTTCACTGCAACTCGCAAGATACCGAAGCTCCGGAATACATTTTCCCGAGCAAATAGAGGAGCTTCGCTATCAGGACCGCTAAGCACGACTGTAACACAAATCCATCCATCCTCGCAGGGCCTCCCTGCAGTTCGCCTTTAATGGCCTACCCTCACTTCCCCCTCCCGCTCGCTCACACACCGACGGCAGCTCGGAAATGATGTATGTGCCGATTTTGTCACCGGGAACCCACTTTCACACTCGCTTTCCGTCTTGCTACTTCACTCTACAGTACAATTTGAAATGTTGGGATATAGGACTTCTTTCAAGGCAAAGTCGAGGGTAGCGACGAGGCTAGGTATGATGTAAAAATTCATAGGAACTCAAAGATCTGGTCAATCGCCTGAACAAAGCATCAAGTCAGCATGGGATGGAGATCAGCACAGAAAAACACAAAAGTAATAACCAACAATCCCCAATATATCAGCACAAAAATCACCATCAACCATTGAGAGCTAGAACCTGTCCCCAAATTTAAATATCAGAAATTAGATCAGAACAAGGGCCAGCACGGCAACGCAGTGGTTAGGGCATGTGAGGTCATGCGATCGAACTTCCTGTTTGCATGTTCTCCCCATGCTTCCGTGAAATTCTTCCGGACGCTCCGGATTCCTCCCACATTTAAAAAACATGCATGTCAGGTTAATTGGCTGGTCCTAATTGTCCCTAGGTGTGAATGGGCGAGTGAGTTGTCTGTCTCTGTGTGCCCTGCAACTGGCTGGAAACCAGTTCAGGGTGTCCTCTGCCCAAAGATAACTGAGATGGGCTCCAGGACCCCCGCGATCCTACTGAGGATAAGCGGTGCAGATAATGAATGGATGGATGGATGGATGCGTCAGAACAAGAAATCATGGCCAGGATAGCTCAAACCACAGCCGCACTTGCCAGATGTAAAGTTAGCTAACTTTGTGAAATTAACTTGTTAAGATAGATAGATAGATACTTTATTCATCCCCGTAGGGAAATTCACACTTCCAGCAGTCTACCCCGTTGTTTATTTACAGATTAACATGATGCCCTAGGGGTGCTTGTAGCGGAGTGGATGACGTCACGCTAGTCCAAAAGTTCGACATCCCTGCAGCAGACGGAAATCTTTTCTTTGTGAAAATCCAGGGATACGCCACCTCGTGTTGGCAAGTCCGCCTCCTCTCCAATTCCCCCCGGCTTTCGTGTCTCTGTATAGCAGCGTTGAAGCCGGATAGTTCCGGGTAGCTCCGGGTGGCTACACGTTAGCGTCCGGAATGCTAAACGTGAGCCACGTTTCCGCAAAACACAGCTGCGCTCCCTGTGCGCTTCGATGTTTTCCACCAGCACTCGATGATCTTATTTGGTCGTGAGTTCGCATTTACCATGATTACAGATGGTACCAAAGACTTATAACGCCGCTAGCCGCTAAGCTAGCTCCGGCTCTTCTTACACGATAGGCCCCTTCATCACGCCGGCACGAGAATTCTTCAGGGCAAGGAAATTGATTCCTTGAATAAACGCATTTTCGTGCGCTAAAACCCATGTCCATAGGATAGAAGTAATCCATAGTGTAGTTGTCAAAACGGGAAGAAAAAACACCGAAGATAGGAGCAGACAATAAAACAATAGGGCAGCTGCTAGAAAAAAAGGCGTTAACCTGTCTTTGTATTCCTAATGTACAAGTAATCATCACACACACACACATAGTCACGTTACAAACATCAGTCTATTTCTACGTTTTCAGTCTAATTTCATTGTAATGTAATATGACACTCATGTGTGACTCCATTTCCTGTTTATGTGCGACTTCTCAATGAACCACGCCTACTGACCGGATGTAGGCAGTTCGGCCCGGGTAGCCTGGCAAGATGGTGACCGGGCCGTCCTCGCCTCATTCGCGAAGTAGATTAAAAATGTATAAATGCTTGGACCTGAATAATTCCGCCAGCAACGAGTTCATATCTTTATAAACTCCGACACCAGACTAGAACCCACCCGGAGGGACAAGAACATGGCAGTGAAATCAAAGATCAGACTCATGCAAGCGCTGGTTACTTCCATCTTCTTCTACGCTTGCGTGACTTTGACTCTCACAGCATAGCTGGAAAGGAAAATCAAGACCTTGGAGAGGCGATGCTACAGGAAACTTCTAGGCATCACCTACTTCATCCATGAGTCAAATGAAACGGTGAACTGTTGTCAACTGTGCGCAAACACAAACTTCACTGGTATGATCACGCACAAAACCATCAGCACTGACGAAGATAATTCTCCAGCACACAGTCCAAGGGGGCAGCAGGAGAGGAAGAACAAAAAAGAACTGGGCTTAAAAGATTAAGGAGTGGACTGGTGCCAAATTTGCCATGACCCAAAAAGAGGTCAGGAACTGTCAACCATGGAGAAGGCTGTCCAAAGTTCCATCCTCATTCTAGGTGAATATTTCATACGGCCTTATTAGAGCTTTTAATTAGTGGTGACAATTGTATTTTTTTAACACATGCTATTTTCCTTTGACAATAGCAATTTCCTCACACAATTCGTGTCGGTGTACATTATTTGGACGACAGATTAAAGTGTTAAAACTCAGTCATACAGTAGAACCTCGGTTTTCGAACGCCTCTCAGTTCGACCAAATCGGAGTTCGACCAAAAAATTCGAGAAATTCTTGCTTCGCTGTTCGGTCAAAAATTCGGAATTCGAACGCCGGTAATGCGTGAGTGCGTACGCTAGAGTGCGATGCTGAGCGGCGTACGGGTGGAGATCGCGTAGATCGCCCCCCTACCCCTCGTGACCAACTGTCATCACGTGCGCACTTACTTCTTTTTGCTTTCGCTTTTAATATCGGTTAACAGAGTGTTTTAGCCCCTAACTATGCCTCCGAAGAAGGTCGGTGCAAGCAGGACAGGTGAAAAAAGTTGTTGTTCGTACAACTGTTGCCTTTAAGAAAGACATAATAGCTAAATATGAAAGAGGTGTGCGAGTTTCCGATCTTGCTAGGGAATACAGCATGCGACTTCTGCTGACCACCACAAAGGTAAGAAATCCTATTCATAATTATTTTCTTTCTTTATTTATTTTTTAACACGTTCGTGTTAGCGTAATGTTTCGTACGGAAGATTACGATAACGCGAACGTACGATTAGCCTGGGTTATCTCTATGATTACGTTGAACATTCAGGGTGTTGGAACTGAACCTAAAATTCAGGGTGTTGGAACGGAGCCCCCTTTCCAATGAAGCGCTAGCCACTTGTGGTGCTAAATGACTTGTAAACGACCTGATTTTTTTATTTTTACACGTTTATGTTAGTGTAATCTTTCGTACGGAAGATTACGATAACGCGGACGTACGATTAGCCTGGGTTAGCTCTAAGATTACGTTGAACATTCAGGTAAACATACAGGGTGTTGGAACTGAGCCCAAAATTCAGGGTGTTGGAACGGATCCCCTTTTCCAATGAAGCGCTATCCACTTGTGGTGCTAAATGACTTGTAAACGACCTGATTTTTTAATTTTTACACGTTCATGTTAGCGTAATCTTTCGTACGGAAGATTACGATAATGCGAACGTACGATTAGCCTGGGTTCGCTTCATGTTTACATTAAACATTCATGGTAAACATTCAGGGTGTTGGAACGCATTAAAACGATTTACATTATTTTTAATGGGAAAAATGATTTCGGTGATTGAACAAATCGGTTCTCGAACAGGGTTCTGGAACGGATTATGGTCGAGAACCGAGGTTCCACTGTATATTGAAGGATTTTATCAATTTTACTATAAAGGATTTTTTTACGATTAAATACAAGTTATTTATTCATTATTATCTATGTATTTAGTTCTTTATTTCCTAACAATATGAACATTTTTTTTTTACCTCCAACCACTCAACACGTTCGGTGGCATCATTAAATGTATTTATATATTCCCCTGCCACCAAAGATTGTACAATTCCTAAACGTGACTATGAAGAAAACTAACTGAACTGTATATACATACCGTAAATTCCGGACTATAGAGCGCACCTGATTATAAGCCGCACCCACCACATTTTGAGAGGAAAACCGATTTTGTACTTACACAAGCCGCACCTGTATATAAGCCGCATGCGCCCACATTAAAACATGTAATACAATCACAACATTAGCCCAAACCCGGCTTTGAGTCCCCGTGATTGTAACTAAATATAAAGTACACAGTCCAAAAACCACAGCCGGCAAAATGAACAGAAAATGATACCGGAACTTAAGATTTGATGCAGAGTCCAGGTACCCGTTAAAACTAATCCAAGGAAAAAAAAAGTCTATATTTCCAAAGGTAAGGGTGGGAAAAATATATATCTACTATTGTCCGCCGCGACAACAGGTCTCACTCACCTTTACCCCACTTCCCGTCAGCCCGTGTTTGCTCCGCCCTTCTTTTTTAATTCGCAAAACATATCAGAATAAGTGTCTCAAATAAATACATTACAAAAATATACAGGTGCAAATACATATTGTACATCAGTTACACATATTAACAAAGAAAGACAGTACACCGGGAGAGTTTTCAAAGCTTTAATAATAATATTATAACTTTCATCTCAAACCGTGCCTGTGAAGGGTAGCAAAACGCTACTAACAACACGCTCGCAACACGGTTAAAGTGTCTGAGTAAAGAAATCATACCGCACTTGTAGAAACCACGGTAAACCGTCCTCATCTTCCTCCTTATAATTGACGTCATCAAAGTCGTCTTCCCCAGTATGGAAAAGAGACTTTTTCATGTAGACGTCGTCCCACGCTCCCTTATTTTAAAACATGCTAGCAACACACTCGCAAAGTAGAGTTTACGTGCAGGAGCTCTGTTTCCTTCTTTATCGGACTGCTCATTTGCTTTTAGCTTGAAAGCTACGTCATGTGCCTTTCTTTTTGCAATTTGCATGACGAGGATATGTCTACGCTAATTTTATTTGTGCACAAGCAGTCTTCCTCGGCGCATATATTCCACCGGTCTAAATCTTACCTTTCGTACTTGAGCGCCGCTGGCGGCTGTTAGAAAAATTACATAAATTGGCCGCATCACTGAATAAGCCGCAGGGTTGAAGGTTTGGGAAAAAAGTAGCAGCTTATAGTCCGGAATTTATGGTAAAATAGCTAGGTTAATATTTCATAAATCCTAATTACAGCTTTGAATTAGTCCAAAAGTGGTGTTTTTCGTCTTTTATGACATGCCATTTCTTTGACAATAGCAATTTTCTCGCACATTTTTAATCGGTGTACATTATTTGGACGTGAACCTAAAGTGTGATAACTCAGTCATTTAGAAATATTTTTTTCCAACCAATTGAAATGTTCGGAGGCGTAAGACCTACCCAAACATATACCTTCTAATTGACTTACCGTATATATTCCTGAGCCTCTTTCGAGAGTGCAATTTATAAGGGGGATGTTTTTAAATAATACAGTATAAAGAAAACAAACTGTATATACATAAAGATATGAAACTGTATTTTTTTGTAAAGCATCAACAATAAGTGGGACACAATCATGATCTGAAACATACTTTATTGGATATTTTAAACTTTTTTAACAAATAAAAAACGAAAAAATGCTGAATTAAAAATGTGAATTAATAAATGAATAGATTGTAAATTACAGAGGTAATAAAGAGGTTATAGATTAAGAAATCATGCAACAATGACTGTATACAGGCAGTGACACGTCGCATGCATGCTAAATAAATGCGAGCACCCCTGATCGAGTTGTTACGAGGCAAGAAGGGGTCAGTCAGAATGGCGCAACATTTTCCCAATTAAGAAGCAGACCTAAGTTTCAGCTTTGAAGCCTTCTCTTGATCCAAATTATGAGTTCGTTTTGCCCTTGATTGGCTCAATTTAATCTAGTTTCAGGAGAGATGCCATCCCTTGTCAAGTGTGTTTTCAGTCAACCACAGTTGAACCCTATTTTCCCCTAAAGTGCATTTGAAAAAAAAAAATCAGCTTTGATTTTTGAGGGATGGGTTGGGATTGTCAGTTTATGAGGTATCCTCATGTTGCCTCGATTGATTTTATATTCAGAGTTTTCCTTTAACAATCTCAAACATTAGCATTGAAGTGAAGTCCTTGTTTTTTATATTTCTTTTCGAGGTCATGGTTCACCATTAGTGTCAATTCGACACAATTTTGGCGCTGGCGCGCTACTTTGTGCTATACATGCAAATGGCTTTGGGTTGGTTTTAAGACCAAAGGGTCAAGGGTTTGAATCTGATGAGGAATTATTTGTCGACATGCAAAATAAGAGTTTTTATTGGATCACAGAGTTCAATGAAATGTTTTAAATGTCAGGAACAGTGAGCGGAATGATTACAAATGGCTTTACATCAATTAAGGCTTTGAATATCATGTGAAGTATTTAACAGTATATTCCCTAGCCAGGGGTGTCGAACCCATTTGAGCTCAGTGCCACATAGTAGAAAAAAAAATCTCATTAAATTAAAGCGAAAGAAAGAAGGAAAGAAGGACAGAAGGAAAGAAAAAAGGAAGACAAAAAGAAAGACAAAAAGAAAGACAAAAGGAAAGAAAAAAGAAAGAAAGAAAGAAAGAAAAGGACATAAGGAATAAAGAAAGAAGCTCAGAAGGGAATAAAGAAAGTACAATAACCACGTTATATAAATAAAACATTCTACTTGTTAGATTTTCTTGAAATATTTTAAACTTCAAATTTAAGACAAATGTTATAGTTTGAATTGTATATTTATTTTTAATTTTGATATGGTTTATATAAGTTTAACATTTATAATTATCTCATCTCATCTATCTCATTAGCTACACCGCTTATCCTCAGTAGGGTCGCGGGGGTGCTGGAGCCCATCCCAGCAATCATCAGGCAGTGGGAAGGGGACACCCTGAACTGGTTGCCAGCCAATCGCAGGGCACACGGGGACATACAACTCACTCTTATTTACACCTAGGGACAATTTGGACCGACCAATTCACCTGAAATGCATGTTTTTGGAATGTGGGAGGAAACCGGAGTGCCCGGAGGAAACCCACGCAAGCACGGGGAGAACATACAAACTCCGCACAGGAAGTCTGGAGCTGGATTTGAACCCACGCAGGAGGTTCCCAAGACATGAACTGTGCCGCACATGCGCTAACCACTGCGCTGCCGTGCTGCCCCATTTGTAATTAATAACTCAAAAATGAAATTTGATTCAAAATGTAAAATGCGTTTAAGAAACCTTTATCATTTCGGTTCTAAATTCATTTCATTTTTCATTGAATTTTAATTTACACAAATTATTTCCAGTTTTTTTAAATTTTGTTTCATACCTGCAAAAAAACAGCAATAATGGCAAATATAACATAATAACATTAAATTTAATACAGTCAATAATACTACTGTAATCAACAAAACTGCCAGTGGAAGAAAATTTTATTTTGAAAGATACATCAATTTTTTACGTTTTTTACCACATTTATTAAAACAGGATTGTTATGATTCGATGGTGGTAATGAACCCATGTGGGGGAGACAAAAACTGCAGGTAGAGGTTCAGTATTTATTAAAAGTCAAGACAAAAGTTCCAAACAAGTGGGCACAAAAGCGACTAACAAAATGTCCAGACAAGAAACTAGAAACAAAACAAAAAAGTTCAAACTAGAAATGACTAAAACTGAAAATGGAAACCACCAGGAATAAAGCAACAAAGTAACAAACCTGGCATTTAAGTGAAAACGACAGAGAGGATGAAGGAAAACCAAACCAATTTTCCTAAACAAAAATGTCCTTTAAGAAGGGTTCAGGTTAATCAGGCACTGGTGCGTGTTAATAAGACACACTTGTGCCCAGTTCAAAACACCAGTTGGGGTCCTCTGGTGGTGGGAGGTGTGCCAGACTCTAACATGGATTTTCTCAACATGTTACAATCACCCGGATCGGGAACACCTGGATTCAGGATTTGGCGCCAATAGCCAGGACAGCTGATTGGCGCACCGTGTCCATTTAAATCCTCAGCTTCCGGAAACAACTTGTCTGATTGTACTATGCGATCTGTTGCCATCTGCTCAGGAAGCGCCTTCCTCCTGTTTTCTTCTACTTGATCTCCGTTGCCGACCCGTTTCCGAATTTGCCTACGACCTGCCCTGCCCGCCTGACTCCTGATCTCTCTTCCGAACACGACGACGCCCTTCTTCTCCAGCCCCGACCAACAACACGACGACTACGCCTGTCCACGACCATTCCCGCCAAGCCTTCACCCGCCTGTCAAGCCTCAACAATCCGTCAAACAACAGATCGAAGAATCACGCCTTGTCATTCCTTCCTTCCAATAAAAACCAAGAAACGAGTGCAAGTGATCTCAGTTTTCTTTCCGTCCCGCCTGACACAACAGCGCTGTTAAAATGTTACCTTTGACGTCAACAACTTTCATTGGCATTTAACCAGTTAAAAATGTTCCTACACTTGCCGCCCTCCTTTAAACGTTCTTTGTTTCGCTTCACATTCAAAGCTCGCAATGCATGGCGGGGTCACATTTAATTTAAAACATTATCGTCAGCTTTGAGATTGTCCTTAACCTCTCGCGTACTGTTTGCTAAAGCAAAACAGTAATAAGCACTCAGCTTGACTGAAAAGAGCATAAAATGGCCTTTTGATTATGCCCTTTATTCTGTTTTAGTCATTATGCACGAGGGAAGCAGTGAAACATGCTGTGAGATATGCAAAATGAGCTTGTTTAGTGGCTACATCCATCAGCAAAAAATCACTGGTTTCACTTCTGCGCAGTAAAATAAGAAAAATAATCATCCTTCTGTCACTCTTTTCGGTAATTATCGACATAACAAAACATTTACAAGAAACGCAAAATCAGGTTTTTTTTTTTTTTAGCATACTGTCTGAAACCACTGAAATACATGTGACACCACTGACAAATACTTAAAAAGTACATTCTTGGGGTTCAAGCTTACCTTTTGGTACCCAAACACAAGAAGAAATCTTCCAAAATGGAGGCAGTTGTTAAGTTGGCTTTTATATGTTAGCTGCTTTAACTTGATAGCACCCAAAAACAAGAAATCGTTCAAATAGAGACATCAAGCAAATGTGCTATGCTATGCTGAGCTACACTAGCTGCTTGTATTTGATGATATTTAAACCCAACAATACAGCTTTCAAAACAGGGTGTTTGGTAAGAGTGCTATGCTATGCTACCTAATGGCACCCAAAACATAAGAAATATTCCAAACAGTGCAGACTGCAAATTTGCTATGCTAGTTCCTTGTACTTGGCATCCAGACATAACAAACCAGCCAGTAAATGTGCTGTGCTATGCTAGGTGCTTGTACTTGATGGCATCCAAACACAACAAGGCATCTTCAAAATGGAGGCAGCTAGTAAGTGTGCTATGCTAGCTGTACTTGATGGCATCCAAACACGAAAATGCACTTTTTAAAACAGGGTGTCTGGCAAGAGTGCTGTGGTATGTTACTTAATGTCACCCAAACCTAAGAAATATTCCAAATAGTGCAGATTGCAAATTTCCTTTCTATGCTGAGCTATGCTAGCTCCTTGTACTTGGCATCCAGACATAACACAAAATCTTCCAAAATAGAAGAAGCCAATAAGTGTGCTATGCTATGCTAGCTGTTTGTACTTGATGGCATCCAAACATAACAGTACAGCTTTCAAAACAGGGTGTCTCGTAAAAGTGCTATGCTATGCTACTTAATGTCATACAAACATAAGAAATATTCCAAATAGTGCAGCCTGCATATTTGCTAAGCTATGCTAAGTTACGCTAGCTGGTTGTTCTTGGCTTTCAGACACAAATTCTTCCAAAACAGAAGAGGTCAGTGGGTGTGCTGCTTGTACTAAAGACATTCAAATACAACGATAAAATCTACAAAATGGAGGCAGCCAGTAAGTGTGCTATTCTACACTAGCTGCGTCTTCATGATGGCATCCAAACTCAACAAGAAATCTTTAAAACGGAGGCAGCCAGCAGATATGTCATGCTATGCTGAGCTATGCTAGCTGCTTGTACTTGGAATCCAGACACAAAATCTTCCAAAATGGAGGCAGCCAGTAAGCATGCTATGCTATGCCATGTTATACTATGCTTGACTATGCTAGCAGTTGCACTGGATAGGATCCAAAACCAACAAGTCGAGTCATGTTTATTTGATAGCCCTTATTTACAAAAGGTCTCGAAGGGCTTCACAGACTTTTTTTCCGTTTATATTTTGTTCTCTTAATATTGTTACTGTTTTTCTCTTTTTCCTGCTTACTCTCTTTTTCTTTGCTCTCTCGCTTTCTGTCTTTCTTTATCATTTTTTGCTTCTCTTTTGCTCTGTCACCCTTTCCTTAACTCTACCCAATAAAAGTTCTGAATAAACATTGTTTATTTTTAAATATAACTACTCAACAAATAATAATTGTAGTCATCAATGTGAACCGACTCTTTGACCAATCAGAATACAGAACATAATACATGATGCAAACCAGTGAGATAGCATGACTGTGAAAAGTGAACCTTGGGTAAGCGAGGGTATAATGTACTAGTTTACACAGGTCTCTAGAATTGATGTCAGAAGGGTCTTAGAACTGTAGGAAACATGTAGACAGCCTATGGGAGGTCGGATTCGACCCAGAACTTTGTGGATGTAAAATAAGCACATTGTATAGAGGTGGTGGCCGGGGTGAGAAAAGTCCTTGATCATGTTTTCTGCTCTGCTGAGGTAGGGAATGTCCTCCAGACTGGGCAGAGAGCAACCGACGAGTTTCTGGGCTGATTTGACGACCCTCTGGAGCGTTTTCCTGTCTGCTGCTGTGCACCCAGCAACCCACACCGTAATGCAGTATGTTAGAATGCTCTCCACTGTGGTTTTGTAAAAGGACACCTGCAGCTGCTGTTTTAGATGATTTTTCCTGAGCACTCTCAGGAAATGTACTCACTGCTGGGCCTTCCCTACCACCGCTCTGGTGTTTGCAGACCAGGAGAGGTCGTCGAAGATGTGCACACCCAGGAATTGGACTCTCTATTTGATGGAACCCAAACACAATAAATCTTCCAATCAGAAGTATCAAACAAATGTGCTATGCAATGCTATGCTATGCTAGATGCATGTACTTGCTGACATACAAACCCAACAACAAATTTTCAAAATAGAGGCAGCCAGTAAGTGGGCTATGCTATGCTAGATACTTTTACTTTTGACATCCAAACACACCAAGAAATCATTTAGAACCAAGGCGCCTGGTAAGCGTGCAATGTCATGCTAGCTGCTGCTACTTGATTGCCTTCAAACACAAGAAATCTTGCAAAACGAAGGTATTCAGTTAGTGTGCTATTCTATGCTAGCTGTGTCTATGTGTTGGCATCCAAATAAAACAAGAAATCTTCTAGTAACTGCGCTATGCTATCCAAGCTATGCTATGGCAGCTGAGTTTATTTGATGACATCTAAACACAACAAAACATATTACAAAAGGGAGGCTGTAGATGTGTTATGCTTCGTTAGTTGCTTGTACTTGAGGGGGCTTTCAACCCAATTTGTGTAATAATGTGAGTTTTTTAACACCGTTAAAAACCTGTACTTTGCAGGAATACCTATTTCTTTAGCTCCAAAAGTCTGTTTTTCTGGCAGAACACAGCATTTTGTAGTACTATCTTTACACAGCACAATTGGGGCTCTCGATGAGGTTCAACATCCTTTGGGCGGATTTAATTTCCTGTTGCAGGGTCCGGGGGATGTGACGAGGATGAGAGCATATCGAACCCTGAAAGAGGCGACACAGGCAACTGCCGAACCGGTCAACAAAACAGAGGAGTGCATTGATCGCCATTTTTGGGGGGTTTGGGGAGCGATTGTTTTACTTTTGGGTGTCACACCATCTAAAATGATATAGTTCAGGTGTGGGGTCGGGCTCTTTCACAACATAGGATTAAAGTAGCAGAAACAAATTGAATGATTAAGTATTTTGATTTGAATAATAGAATTAGAATTATCTGGATTTCACCTTCTTGACAGCAAAAAAGCACCAAATATTATTGCTAAATAGAAAACAGGTTATCTTTTGAGTTTTTCCTTGTCCTCTTGTAGGTTTTGGATCAGGGGATGATGTAATAATAGTCTGTTAAAGTCTGTGGCCTGTGCAGCCCTTTGAGACCCCTTGTGATTGGGGGCTTTACAAGTTAACACGAAAGTTCAAACGTTTTCACGAGAGATGTAGAGATCTCAATTTTTAAATTTTGGTTCATAGTTTCTCCGAACTTCTTGAAGAACCTGAAGGTGTACATACCCTGAAGTGAGTTATATAGGCATTCTTCATTGGAAGCCTTCAGTAGTTAGAGTGAGCCCACCCTGTCGTTATTAGCATTTTTTCTTTGCAAGCATTTAACAGTTAAAGGATTTTATACATTTGACTATAAAGGGTTTTATACGATTGACTACAAATTACATTTAATGCAATGACGATTTTTACTGACTGTGCCTTTATTCAATGAGCAGGGGAAGTTCAGGGCAGGCATAAGTGGTGGAAGATGTTGTTTAATGGAACGGGACGAACTGCTGATGGCACATCAGCACATCCAGACGTTGTTGACGCAGAAAGGCCCGGCGTTGTTTTGAGAAGCCAGACATCAAGGCGCTCGTGGATGAGATTGTAAAGCCCAGGGGGCTTCCTTGGCACGCCCACGGGAGGAGCCGGCACACCATTATGCAGGGAGAAGATGGCCAATGGGAGAAAGCTAAAGGACTTCAGAAAAAGGCTTCCCGCACAGTCTTCAACGTCACTTCAGCCGTCCCTTGTTTCACACTTAGTTCTAAAATTGTGAATAAATCCGCTCCCATGTGAAATGTCGTTTTCCCTGATCATTTTTCTCTCAGGAAACGAGCCCGCATAAATTGTTGGGGGAAATGAAATGAAATGATCTGCATTTATATAGCGCTTTTCAAGTCAATGACTTCCCAAAGCGCTTTACATTGTGCTTCACATTTCCCAATAGCGGCCGTGATCTGTGCAGCCATGTAAGGCACTAACCTGCTTATTGGGGGTATTTAGGTTCAGTGTCTTACCCAAGGACACTTCGACATGTAACAGGGACAAGCCGGGAAGCGTTTTAGAACTAAGTGTGAAACAAGGGACGGCTGAAGTGACGTTGAAGTCTGTGCGGGAAGCCTTTTTCTGAAGTCCTTGAGCTTTCTCCTATTGGCCATCTTCTCCCTGCATAATGGTGTGCCGGCTCCTCCCATGGGCGTGCCAAGGAAGCCCCCTGGGCTTCACAACGGGTGAATGTAGGTTGTGTTTGGTTAATGGAGTCAGATAACTAATTCAACAATTTGGTAAACGGTACATTTTGAGAAATAATTCCCAACACAGTCAAAAAAGAACAATACTGGCAATGTAAGCATTTTTCATTGCAAGCAAAATGAAAACAAATACAACACTCATATGGACAAATAAATGGAAAGCATTAACATTTTCCTTATGCTGAGGTTTTTTGGGGTTTTTTCCTTTCCCTGGTGTAGGTTGTAGATCAGGGGATGGTGCAATAATAGTTCTTTGAGACTCCTTGTGATTAAGGGCTATGCAAATTAACTGGACTTTTCTTTTTTTATGCAGAAAGTGTGGCAAAAAAAACGTTTCCTCTTCTCATATATACAGTAAATTCTACTCATCACATAACAACTCATCTAATTATACTTGTTTTCGTCAGTTTTCAATTTCGGCTCGTTATTTTTCCTCCACCGTTCCCTCAATTGACATCTGGTCTTCTTTCCGCAGTTTGAAATTTTCTCACCTGTCAAAGTGACGGACGTCTGCAGAAAACTGCCGTGCCGGCTTCCAAGTGGGGGCAAACAGTACATGTGTAACTCTACCGAACCTACCGAGCTGCCACAATTGGGAAACTTTCCGAAGATGAAACGGAAAATCCGGACACCTGGTTTCTTCACTTTTTCTTCGAAAAGATCATAGTCAACAATCTGTCTTTCGAAGTATTTCACTCAATCAATTCTTGAACCGGGCAGCACGGCGGGGAATTGGTTAGCGCATGTGCGGCACAGTTCAAGTCATGTGAACCTCCTGCGTGGGTTCAAATCCAGCTCCAGACTTCCTGTGCGGAGTTTGTATGTACTCCCCGTGCTTGCGTGGGTTTCCTCCGGGCGCTCCGGTTTCCTCCCTCATTCCAAAAACATGCATTTCAGATGAATTGGCCGGTCCAAATTGTCCCTAGGTGTGACTGAGCGAGTGAGTTGTCTTTCCCTGTGTGCCCTGCGATTGGCTGGCAACCAGTTCAGGGTGTCCCCAGCCCACTGCCTGATGATTGCTGGGATGGGCTCCAGCACCCCCGCGACCCTACTGAGGATAAGCGGTGCAGCTAATGAGATGAGATGTGATGAATTCTTGAACTGTCAGGAAGATCAAATCATTTTTTTCGATACAGATCAATAAAAATGGTTGATACTATTTCCCTCTCCGAGACGGATACCATCATTAGTTTTAGTTTCTGATTATAAAATAGTGAACAAATAAAGAGTTTGTTTGCTTCTGCTCACACCATTGCCTAAATCACTGGTGTCAAACAGACGGCCCGCGGGCCGGGTTCCATCCCTTAACGGGCCTGATCTGGCACTCAGAGAAGCACAGGGGAAAAACGAGCTGCAGGTTGAAATATGGCCACTTGATGTTGCCAAAGCCCGGGGCCTCTCACAAAGACACTGTACTTGAATCTCTCTCTCTCTCTTTCTTTCTCTCTTTCTTTCTTTCTTTCTTTCTTTCTTTCTTTCTCTCTCTTTCACCCTCTCTTTCTTTCTCTCTTTCTTTCTCTTTCTTTCTTTCTTTCTCTCTTTCTCTCTTTCTTTCTCTTTCTTTCTGTCTTTCTTTCTCCTTCTTTCTGTCTTTATCTCTTTCTCTCTTTCTTTCTCTTGATTCTACTAGTCCGGGCCCCGGCAATTTTTTTTGTATCGTGTGGTCCCCGAGTTAAAATGAGTTTACACTCCTGGCCTAAATCAAGGCCAGTAATTGGCACCATATCCTTACCAGGTATCAGTATTTTCCTGACTTGACAACATTTGTCTTAATGCATTACATTTAACATTTGCATTTTATGCTAATGCAATGTAAATTCAATTAAATCCTGGCCCAATAAGTAAATATGCACAACTGTTTTAAGAATTTTTTAAACCCCTTATTACATTTTGATTTTAGATTTGTAATTAAATTATTAAAAACTATCCCTAAATTGTTTGTGTCCTCGTTATCAGAATTATTTAAAAAAAAATCAGTATTAATATTATTGATTCTAATTATTGAAATAGGGAAAAGTATCAAGTAATGAGGCATAATTATTGGCATCCATCCATGTACCCATCCATCAATGAAATTAGGGAGCTATCCAGCTACCTATATTGTTAACTAGTTTAAAGTTGTCTCACTTTCTTCCAAGCTATCCACTTAGCTTTTTCTAGAGAACTATTTAGCCATCTATCTAGCTTTCAAGCAAGCTTTCTAGCAATCCAGAGTGCACAATTGAGAGGTAGCTATATAGCTAGCCATCTAGCTAGCATTCTAGTGCCCCATCTTCCTAGCTTTGCATTGCACTATTTACCTATCTATTCATCTAGCTTTCGGGCGAGCTTTCTAGCAATCTATATAGCGAGTTTTATAGTGATCGTTATACGTATGTAGCAAGCTTTCTAGTGATCTATATACCTAGCTAGCTTTCTGGCGAGCTATATACATTACTTATTCAAATTATTATAAATGCACTTACCTTCTCATCAATGAATTTGAAGCTGCCTTTATAGAAAGTTATTAACCTAGCTATAAATGTATTTAAATATTTTCACTTGGCCTTTTATATTGAGAAAAAAACAATAAGGAATAACAAAACTGGTTTGTCCAATGCTGGGTTTTCTTTGAAATGTCTGCGTGTATTTTTTTTTTCATATCTTGTAAACCTGCAGCTCGGTAGCCTAGATGGTAGGGCGCCCGCTCTGAGACTGGGAGGTCGCCGGTTCAAGCCTCGGCCGAGTCATACCCAAGACTTACAACATTGGTACTCATTACCTCCTTGCTTGGCGCTCGGCATTAAGAGTTGGAATTGGGGGGTTTGGTCACCTAATGACTCCCAACACATCAGTTGGGTTGAGCGAGGGGGCTGGGAATCCCCTCCTCTGAATCAATCTCCCAAAAAGAGTCAGAAATTACTCTAGCCACCTCCCACTAGGGGGATATGACTGTGGTATATACATAATATATATTTTGTAAATATGGTACCAATATTTAAAATTATCTGCCATCTGTTTCATCAGAGAGTTATCAAATATCAAGTTTTAATCGTCTTTGTTGACTAGGAAAAAACAGTTGCTGATCTAAAATGAGAAAAAATACTTTGTTCAATGAAAAATAGTTGTCCAAAAGGTCCCTATATATCAATATATATATATATATATATATATATATATATATATATATATATATATATATATATATATATATATATATATATATATATATATATATATATATATATATATATATATATATATATATATATATATATATATATATATATATATATATATATATATATACAGGGTTGGGTAGGGTTACTTTAACTGGATTAATTTCAATTACTTTTGGATTACCCCAATACCAAATATGCTAATAAAAGACAAAAGAAACTAAATATGAATAAAATGACTCAATTTTGTGCAGGCTTGGGGAGTAACGGAATACATGGAACGGCAAAAATGATGTTGGTAAGCTGTTTGGATTTTTTTTTATTTTGTTTCTGTCGCATTTTAGGTTCGTTTTGCCGGAGATCAAAGAGATCAAAGCCAGGAGAGAAAGCTTACTATTCATATTTAGTTTATTTTGTCTTTTATTAGCATATTTGGTATTGGAATAATCCAAAAGTAATTGAAAGTAATCCAGGTAAAGTAAGGGAAACAGTGTGGACTTGCAAAATGGACTGCACGTTCCTGAGTTGTCATTGGTTGTATCATAAGAAAGGGGGGGAGACCATTATTGGGAATGTACTGATAAGAAAGGATGCAGCTAGTAAACACTTCACTAATATATGTGGATACACATTATGCACATCTACAACAACCAATCAAAGCAATGATGTGATGATCAAACTATAAACTTAGTATAGCTACAACATACACAGTGACCTATTTTGGTAATATAACAATATACACATTTATTTATTCTGCATTGTATTGAGGAACTCGCACCAAGATGAAAAGTTTTTCTCACTTTCACCTTGAACCCTACGGACTGACTTTGCGTTTTAGGATGCAACTTCTGCAGGACATTTTTTGTTGCATAATTTCTCAGCGTGGCGGCAAAAACTCCTTCTTGACCCGCGGCGACGCGTGTGCAACTGAGCCCGTCTAATGCCGCGTTTACTTTCCACTGAACTTGTTTACTTGTTCAGTTTTAAACATGCGCGGGAGGCAAGCAAATTCGGCGCTAGTGTATTGGGAGGCCGCGCATGTTAGCGTGCAGACATCGCGCACGCTAGCAAGCGCGCTAGCGTGCTAGGCCCACGCCGACTCCGTAGCGGAATCGAAGTCGGTCGTCTCGGAGTGACCGAAAACGCGTTACAGCTGCAGCCGTTTTGGCACGAACAGAAGTTTTTTTTGTTTTGTTTAGGACACAACTTGTTCTTTAGCGCTCGTTAGCGAGGAAGGAAAGCGGCGAGCCAAATGTTAATCACTTTACGGCCTGATGTTAACGTCTGGCTTGTCTCTTCAGATCAATTGTTCTCTATTTTATGGCCATTGGCGCTAGATAAGGAGCTAAAGGCTTCACCTGAGATGCAATAAAGCAAGCAAAGTACACAATCTTGATTAAAACGATACATACTGTTCTATACCAATTAAAATTCAATTTTTTTTTTAAAGGAACAGTGTGTCATATTTATTCCCGCTTAGTGGTGCATAAAAACTTTAATACTTTAAAAACAAAGACAAAACTATTTGTATACTAGGAAAACATACATGAACTATCATACCAATGTTATCATCTCATCTCATTAGCTGCACCGCTTATCCTCAGTAGGGTCGCTGGGGTGTTGGAGCCCATCCCAGCAATCATCGGGCAGTGGGCAGGGGACACCCTGAACTGGTTGCCAGCCAATCGCAGGGCACACAGGGACAGACAACTCGCTCGCTCATTCACACCTCGGGACAATTTGGACCGGCCAATCCACCTGAAATGCATGTTTTTGGAATGTGGGAGGAAACCGGAGTGCCTGGAGGAAACCCACCCAAGCACGGGGAGAACATACAAACTCCGCACAGGAGGTCTGGAGCTGGATTTGAACCCATGCAGGAGGCTCCCAAGACATGAACTGTGCCGCCGTGCTGCCCCCATACCAATGTTATTGTTTATAAATATTTATAGGTCGAGAAATTTGGATTTCTTTTACAGAGTGGAATCCATACCTCGTCATCGCCGGCATGTTTGTCTGGTATCTTGCTGCCACGCTATGCTTTTGGCACTGGTTTTTATCCGCATTATACAATACAGTACCATTTCGTGTTCAAATATTACACCCTGGGGCTTTGGATATAGTGATGCAGATATTTTTTGGGTCAAGAGATTTTTTTTTTCTTAATGGTCCCACAAAAATATGAAAAACGAGCAAATGGAGTGTCATTTCTAAAAAACATCTCGCTATTTCCTGCTTTGCTTCACAATATAGGTGTGAAATAGGGCGGCAGTAGCTCAGGAGGTAGAGCGCTCGTCTTGGGATCAAGGGATCCCAGTTCGAATCCCGGCTCGTCCGTGTTACATGTCGAAGTGTCCTTGGGTAAGACACTGAACCCCTAATACCCCCAATAAGCAGGTTAGCGCCTTACATGGCATTGGGAAATGTGGAGCACATTGTAAAGCGTTTTAGGAAGTCATTGACTTGAAAAGCGCTATATAAATGCAGATAAAAAAATAAATAAATACAATATATATATATATAAAATGAATAATGTCATGATTACTGATGTGATTCACCTGTGCCCGCTCATTTGGTGCCAAACGTCGCAGGTTCTGATTGGCTCCTTGTCACTATTTGAACCCAGTCCTGTCAGTCCCCTGTTGTCTGCGAACCTAAGTGTATACTAGGCAAGCCTTTTTCGACCCTGACTCCCACCTGTCTTGTTTTTTGCTCCCGTCTGTCTCCAGCTACGACCTGTTTTGATCCTGACCACATCTGCTTTCCCGTTCTGGTTTACAACCTCTTTTTGTCGCCGACTACATCTAGTCTCCCGTTTTGGCATAGAATTCGTTTCCGACCCCGACCACGCTTTTCTCTCCCAGTCGATATTAGTTTTTCCGTCCCCGACAATGCCATCGCTCACTACGGAAGATCCACTTCCATGTGCGGATCACAGTCCGAATCCGAGAGCAACTTGCTTCCCGCGTCCAGTAAACACCGGATCATTATTATTATTTTTTTAAATTGCTGCTGTTAAATGTTATTGCACTTATTTTCATTGTAGTATTGTTACAATGCACTACTCCCCATTGCATTGTTAATAATTACAATTTAGGCCAGTTTTTCTAGGCATTATGGTGTAATTATTAGTATTATTTTTCGAGTCCAGTCTTTTCCTTCTTCACTCTTCAAGGTCTCTATAAACCTTGTTTTACCTTGGAGTGCCATGTCCATACAACGTTTCACAACGTCGATATCAATGACAACAAAGACAATTCTGAATTCTAAATACTCTTATCGATTTATCGTCACACGCACGAGTTTTTCATGCAATTAGCTCCACTAACGACGTTGACTGTGACAGTTTTCTTTTGATTATAAATTGATCAATCGGTTCCCTTTCTGTTGTGGGTTGGTCCCTTCACAGAGAAGAAAAATAACTCAAGGTAAACAGTCCCAAAAGACAGCCACCAGGTCTCTGTTCTCAAAACCAGATGGCCAGTCCAGCTTTGTTGAAAACAAACTCTATTGATGGTCCCAGGACATAAAATAAGAAGCAAATCCCAGAGGGACTCCTACACGATACCAATTAACATGCATCCCGAGTTGAGCGGCGACGGTCGGTACGTAATGAATGTACAGCCCACCCCAGAATGCGGCTAATAAGGCGGGCACGGCTTCCTTCCATCGCTCATTATGACATATTGCGTGGTCGCTCGCAGTCATATTGACAGCAGACAGCTGCCCGCCTTGCACACACAATACACACAAACCCCGCCGAGCGCAAAACCACTTCAACGGCATGGAGATAGCCTCAAGTCATGACCCTATTTAGATTCCAGTAGGTGCAGCACAACAGAAGCTGCTTCGCCGGATCGGCTTGACTGCCTTCTGCCAGCCTCGGAAATAATAAAAAAAAATTCTCTTTGGAAAGTCTCCAAGTTAAAAAAAGGGGGAGGGGGGAAATGAAAGCGATAAGCAGGGCAATAAAGGAAGAATAGCCTTTGGTGCAGCCTGCGCTCGGCAAGCTTCAAAGAGCGCTATGTCAACACAACAGATGCCGGAGCAGACATGACGTGCATAAGTTAGCCGTGCAGAAAAGGATCGTTTCCGTCGGTCGGGATGAGCGATGTCGCCGCATGGGGGGTTTGATGGCAATCTTTTGGTAATCTTATTACTGTAATGCACTACTCTCCGGTCTCCTGAAGTCCAGGATCAAGAGTATTCAGCTGGTGCAAAATGCTGCAGCGAGGCTTTTAACTAGGACAAAAAAGTCCGATCACATCACGCCGATTTTGGCTAACCTGCATTGGCTCCCTGTTAGCCTAAGATGTGATTTCAAAGTTCTCTTATCAAAATCATACATGGACTTGCTCCCTCATATCTTTCAGATCTGGTTTTCCCCTATGTTCCGGTCCGAAGCCTTCGTTCTGAGAGCGCCGGAGTGTTCCGCTGGTTCGAGAGCGTTCTCCATGAGGGCACCGGTGCTGTGGAATGCTCTTCCCCCTGAGATCCGATCTGCAACCTCAGTGGAAATGTTTAAATCTAAGCTTAAAACACACTTCTACTCTATAGCATATGAATAAACTATACTTTTCGTGGACAATATCAATATGTATTATTTGTGATTGCAACATCCTTTGCTGTTTGGTAATCCTGGAAGGGGGATGCCACATGTGCGGTCCCTTCTCAAGGTTTCTTCATTTTCCTCATGTTGAGGTTTTTGAGTTTTTCCTTGCCCTCATGTTGGTTCCAGATCAGGGGATGGTGTAATAATAGTCTGAAAAAATAGTCTGTGTAATAACCTGTGAAGCCCTTTGAGACTCTTTGTAATTAAGGGCTATACAAATAAAAATGACTTGACTTGACTTGACTTGGAACTCGGCATTTAATGGCTTGATACTGTACTTGCCAAATGATGTTATACACCGAATAGTTGAGCTTATAATTCTGTTTGGTATTTCAAAGATTTCACATAGTCATTGGTTTGGATAGATCCGGTAACCACTAGGGTCATACGGGCACCATTTCCTATGGTGTGTCTTGGGCAAGTATAGCTTGGTGGTGCCCGTCTCTCTCCAGGCCAACATATATTTCCACCCGGTCTCGAACCTTGGATCTTTCAAACGTTAAATGCACGTGCTAACCACGGCACTGCAGAAACACCTAAGAACTCAAGATATTTCTTCATTAATAAACCAGTGGACAGCATACTGGCATACTGTGTTAGATGTTGTACTGAAAAATAGTTATTAGTTAGTTATTAATTATTTCATTTTCAAAGTAACTTAATTACCCACTCCAGAATACTTCCTTTTTTTCTTAACTTCTTTATACAACACAATAATTCGTAATATAATGCATCAAAGCAAGTGAGCCGTTTGAGAGTCTTGAATGAGTTGAGCCGAAAAAGCCGGTTCTCTAAAAAGAGATGGACTTTTCACCACACAACTCGAGATCGGCGTGCAGACGAAAACTCGAACCGCGAGACCAAAACAACATCTGCCGGATCTGCCTGACGAAAAGTTTGGAGTGCGGTAAATCTTTGTTTAAAAAAATGTTATCGGGTAATAATGACAATTTTGTGTCAAAAAAGTGGCATCCCGGGGACGCAGGTTAATTTGAGACTATGCGCCCCCAGCAAAAAATGATACGTCTAGGATGCAGGGACGCGGGCAAACGAGAAAACTGTCAGTCTTGTCTTGTTTTTACATGTGAAACATTTTTTTTGCATGAATAATAGGTTAAACAACTGCATACAATCTCCAAGCCATAGGTTACCCACTCCTTATATATACACCAATACTACACAGCAATGCCAATTGCCATGAGTAAAACATGGCGGAAAAAGATTTCATTGAGACATTATTGCGTTTAATTAATGCGAGATTATCAATCTTGCAAATGTTGTCTCGTAATTGATATTCGTTCACTTAGAGCAGGGGTCGGGAACCTTTTTGACTCAAAGAGCCATAAAAGCAAAATATGTTAATTTTATTTTGGGAAAGAGCCACACCCTATATTATGAGACAAATCTACTAAATTGCTAAACCCGCGCCCCAGACAAAAGCTTAGTCTTCAGCACATTTATTTTTGATGATTTGATAAAAATTATGAAAAGAAAATAATGCCAGAGCCCGTGTCCCAAAATCAACAAACATACCACTTTAAACTTGTCTCTTTCTTGCAATTACTCAAGATCGGTTACACTCATTTTGACCCTTTTTTCCAACATATTGGTTTCAAAACCAGATGCAAGCATTTATTTTGGAAAAAGGTCACAACATTCTGAGAACAGGGAGCCTGATGTGCTTACTTTTGGCGCAGACGGAGTAGGGCGAGAGACGGGAGGGAGTGCTTGCACTTTTTGCATAGCTCCACCCATCCCTCCCACTCACCCAATCAAATAACTAAGTTCTCTTCCGGTGTTTTCGCATATTTACAATTTGTTCCGTAGTTTCATCAAAAAGTATCCGAACACTGAAAACAGATTATGTAGTGAGCTTTTATATAAAGGATTCTTTAGCGTCGTACAGCCAAAACGAGTTTTATTTTGTGTGGCACCTTGGCTGTAAATCGTAGTGAAAACGTGCCCTATATATTCTGAAAAGTACTGCTATTAGTATCAGCTTGGGTTTGGCTTTGCGTGTGTCAGGATTAATGGCTCAAGTTTTGAACGAAATGGAGAAAATTTGCATGCAATTAAATGTGTCTCTGAGCCACAGATACTCATAGAAAGAGCCATATTTGGCTCGCGAGCCATAGGTAGGTTCCCGACCCCTGACTTAGAGGCTGCCGGTACTTGTAAATGGACATTCTTTATTATTTAGTATTAGAGGAGGGGGTTACGATGACAATATATGTGTATTATTTGGTATTGCAACATCCTGGAAGGGTGATTGCCTCATCTGAGGTCCCTTCTCAAGGTTTCTTCTTTTTCCTCATGTAGAGGTTTTTGAGTTTTTCCTCGCCTTCATGTTGGTTTTGGATCAGGGGATGGTGTAATAACAGTCTGCAGTTTGCAATAGTCTGTGGTCTGTGCAGCCCTTTAAAACTCCCAGTGATAAAGGGCTATAAAAATAAACATGACTTGACTTGACGATCTACCAGTTGGTCATGGAATGAAGGGCGTAGAGTATTGAAATTATTAATGTTTATAAAATAAAATTAAATATTAAGCTAAAATGCAAAGAGTGTTTAATGCTTAATAGCCATCCATCCATTATCCGCTCCACTTATCCTGACTAGGGTCTCGGGGTAATGCTGAGTAGTTCAAATGAAAGATATATTTATCATCTATCATTCATTTATATCAATATGCCTTAAAAATGCTAGAATAAACAAATTATATTTTTATAATTTAATGTTATGTTAGAATTTTGATTATTTAGCAACAATCTATGCGTTTTGACTAAAACATTTTATTTTCTTTAAAAGGATATACAGTGGAACCTCGCTAGTTCGCAGTTCCGCGTTTGCGGGTTCAGAGCTTCGCGGCTCTAAAAAATATACCTTACCTTCTCAATAAAAGCTTTTATTGACTTGATGCCATTGTGCGCGAGCTTATGTCAACTGAGGACATGGTGTGGACACTCTTATTGTGAAGGGGAGGGGGAGGCCCTGAGACAATGCTTAGTCATGTTGAGTTACCGCTTCGCTCACCCCCTCTCCTTTAATTCCTCCCACCTGACCCCTTTCTCATGTGGCGCTCAGTTTATCATGGAGGAACTCGGCGACGCGACGTAAGTATATTCTCTTCTGTCACATTTCATCTCAAGTTTGACTTTTTTATACCAAAAGCGAGCGGTTGTTTGTACTACCCAAACACGGCTAATTGTGTGTGGTTTCGTGTATCTGTTGTAAAAGCCGTTCGATGCCGCTAGCTAAAGTATGTTGTTATTGTCAGAAGGTAGCTATTTTTCTCTGACTAAAATGAACACAGACCATTTTTTTAACTGTTGTTTCCCAAAACGCTTCACAAAAACTCATCAAATATCACATTTTCACTGTTTTTATTTTCAATATGTAACCGGTAGTGTTAACAAGCAAAATAAACAGCGATTGCTGCATGTGGTTAAGAGCGGTTAACACAATCATACTGAATGGTTGGTAGTGGTTTCGCCGCAGTCCTATTCAGTGTACATACAACATATTTTACAGTTTTTTTTTTTGTTATAACATGAATTTCACTCTCTCTCTCTCTACCCGTATTCTATATGGTGTACTGTAAACAGGGGGGGGGGGGGTATACTGTATACCTGTATACGTTTTTTTAAGCATTTTTGAGGGGGCGCCACTACTTCGCAGATTTTCAGTTTTCGCGGGTGGTCTTGGTTCCCATTAACCGCGATAACCGAGGGATTACTGTAGTGTATTTTTTAGCACCTCCTAATAATAAATTCTTTGTTCATTGAATATTTATTTGAATAATGGGCAAACTTTAGCTGTCATATATACTTTTTTTTAAAAACACTAGTTGGTCAAAACATTTGTTTACATCACATGAGCGCACCTTAAGGTAGCTGACATTGATTACCGATGTAATGCACCTGTGCCCGCTCCATTGGCGCCAACTGCCTCGGACTCTGATTGGCTTCCTGTCCCTATTTTAACCCATTCCTTTCTGTCACCTGTGGTCAGTCCGTCTGCGAAACTCAGTTTACACTAAGCAAGCTTTTTTCGACCCCCACCTGTTTTTGCTCCCGTCTGTTCCTCAGCTTCAACCCATTTTTTGATCCTGACCACGTCTACTCTCCTTTCCTGCCATTCGACCAATTTCTGATACGACCACGTTTTTTGCTCTCCTGTCCCGGCTACTGACCCGTTTTTTTTTTTTCCGTTCCTGACACCGCCATCGCTCGCCACAGAAGTCCCACTTCCGCGTTCAGAGCGACCTGTTTCCCGCGTCCAGCAACCCTTTCCTTTCTTCCAATAAAACTGAGAGAAAAGTAACGCAAGTGGGTCCTGTCTCCATTCTGGTCCTGACGATTGTTAGCAATCTTGCTGCTAAGGCTACCTACCCCTCAAAAAACCAAAACCTCGTGAAAGGAAGTAGAAATAAGAAAAATTGTGTCTATGGTTACTTTGAATTGCCGTAGCTCGTAATCTTCCTTGTGCTCCATAGCACTCGTTTTCTGTTGCACTACACATAACAGTGACATCAAACGGCTCGATCTAACACAGTGTCCCTTTAATTCCTTCACTGCCATGAATCTATTTTACATGCTCTTATTTTGAAGCAGCGATCACATAACTTGTCTATAAAAGCCCTTGAGATAATCACGCCGTCTGTTCTTTTGTGAGCAATCCTTCTTTGAAGACGGTAAACATTAAAAAAAACAAAACGCTGTTGTGTTCCTTTTTACCGGTTTTCGCCCTTTATCTCCATTTAGAACGACAGGAACATGTTTGTTTAACGATTCCGAGCACAGTGTATCAACCCCCCCGATCAATATTTGATGACGCGGGCGGTTTTCACTCAACACCTAGTCCAAACTATTAACGCCGACTTCAGATCTCTGGCGTGAAATCTCATTGAAAGGCGCTACCTTTCATTTTTCCACAGAGAAGCGTATTACCGTACAAGTTATCCTTAATGAGCAAACGGCGTTTGTGCAGAATTGCAAATGTGTCGAAACTGGAAGTTCATCCTGATTCATTTTAGATGAAGCGCCTGGAGAGATTCCTTATAAATATTCATGGGCTGATAATTACAGGAAGCGGCCAAATATATGACTATACTTTTAAGTGAAAAGCAATGTCAAATGTAAACATGTGCAATATGTGATAGCCTTAATTAGCGTAATACATTTAGCCGGCTACCGCAAACACCATAAAGGCGATTAATAACCTTAGAACACGTCGAGCAAGGCTCTAGAACGTGAATATTTCATAACCGCTCGGCGTAATTTGGAGCGCCTGGTAATGAAAAAGCAATTCATTGAACTTGAATCAGTAAATTTGTCTTTTCCTGCATTGGTTAGCTGATGGTAATTTCAGAATTTTGTATGTATTACAAACCTTCGTCCCTTCTTAGAATCAAAATGTAATATTAACAGTTGATTGGTTATTACTGAGGCAGCACGGCACTTGAGTGGTTAGTGCGTCGGCGGCACAGTTCTGAGGTCATTGGATTAAAGCTTCCTGTGTGGAGTTTGCATGTTCTCCCGTCCTTGTGTGAATTCCTTCCGAGCACTCCAGATTCCTCCCACATTCCAAAAACACGCATGTCAAGTTAATTGGCCGGTTCAAATTGTCGCTAGGTATGAATTAGCAAGCAATATGTCTGTCTCTGTGTGCCCTGTGACTGGCGGGCAACCAGTTCTGGGGGTCCCCTGCCCACTGCCCGAAGACAGCTGTGATGGGCTCTAGCACCCTGACAACCCTACCCAAGATAAGCAGTGCAGATAATGGATGGATGGATGGTTAATACTGGCCCCAGGGGTGGATTGATCCACCCAAAGTTCATCATGGCTCTGGATGTTGTGGGCGTGTCATGGTTGACATGCTTCTGCAATATCACGTTGACATCAGGGACAGTGCCTCTGGACTGGCAATCAGGGGTGGTGGTCCCCCTTTCAAGAAGGAGGACCATAGAGTGTGTACCAACTACGGTGGAACCCCGGTTTTCGAACGCCTCTCAGTTCGAACAAATCGGTTCTCGACCCAAAATTTTGAGAAATTCTTGCTTCGCTTTTCATTCCAAAAAATCAGAGTTCGAACGCCGGTACGCTATGGGCGATGCTGAGCGGCGTACAGGTGTAGATTTCCCCCACCCCTCGTGAAGAACTGTTGTCACGTGACCGCGCACTTTTTTTTTGCTTTCGTTTTTAATATCGGTGAACAGAGTGTTTTAACCCCTAATTATGCCTCGGAAGAAAAATTGCTACAGGTGAAAAAAGAAGAGTAGTGCGTACAACTATTGCATTTAAGAAAGAAATAATAGAAAAATATGAAGAAGATGTGCGAGTTTCCCTTCTTTCGAGGGAATAGAGCATGGCTTCTGCAGACCACCACAAAGGTGAGAAATCCTATTCATAAATATTTTCTTTATCCTTTAACCGCTCACCACTTGTTGTGGAGACCCCGGTGCTAAATGACGTGTAAACGACCTGATTTTTTTATTTTTACACGTTCATGTTAGCGTAATCTTTCGTACGGAAGATTACGCCAACGCGAACGTACGATTAGCCTGGGTTAGCTTCATGTTTACGGTCATGGTAAACATTTAGGGTGTTGGAACGGATCAAAACGATTTTACATTACTTTTAATGGGAAAAACGTTTTTCGGTGATTGACCAAATCGGTTTTCAAACAGGGTTCTGGAGCGGATTATGGTCGAGAACCGAGGTTCCACTGTATAGGGAAATCACACTTCTCATCCACCCCGGTAAAGTCTACTCAGGGGGAATGGAGAGGAGGGTCCGTCAGGAAGTCAAATCTTTGATTCAGGTGGGGCAGTTCTGGTTTTTGTCCAAGCTGTGGAACAGTTGACCAGCTCTTCACACTGCAGGGTCCTTGAGGGTGCATGGATATTTTCCGGTCTGGTCTACATGTGTTTTATGTACTTAAAGAAAAGCTTGGACTGTATGACCAGTGCTGGTCTGTTCGGGTGTAGAAGGTACTGAGCCAAGAGGCAAAGCTCTCGATTTACTGGTTGATCTCCGTTTCTACCCTCAACGTTGGTCATGACCAAAAGAAATTGATTCTGGATATGAACGGCTGAAATGACTTTACTCTGCAGGATGGCTGGGCTTCCCACAGAGAAATACGCTTTTCCTATGTGTTGAGAGGATCTAGCTGAGGTGGGTGGGTAAGGATGATAAGGATGCCTCAAGGATGCCTCCCTCTGGACTTTTTCTGGGCATGTCCCACTGGCAGGAGGCCCTGGGGTCAACCCATGACATGCTAGGGAGACTACGTCTCTAGGCCGGCCTGGGAACACCTTGGCACGCTTTTCGATAAACTGAATGAAGTGGCTGGGGATAGGGATGCCTGGGCTTCCCTGCTGAGGCTGCTGCCCTCATGACTCAACACTGGAGGTGATGTATGGATGGATTTGAATTGCTGTTTTGAAAGTTAAAACAGCTTGACCCAAGCACGTAAAGTAGATCCCCGGGATATGACGACCCTGCGCTACAGTGGAATGTGTGGTTAGGGGGACAATACACCCTGTCATATGATGTTTTAACTTGATAGTGTGTAGTAAGTTGTTTTGGGACAGCAGACCCTGGAAGATGAGACCCTGCCTTACCTTGTTTTTACTTCTCGGTGTGGAATAAGACTTTTTTGGACAGTGGTGGGATTATAGACTCCTGGTGAACGGCGACCTCATCTTACCATTTTTAACTTTATGGAATGTTATACAAAGACTTTTTTTACAGCGTGTCCCTTCCTATGTGGTTTGAATAAATTTATTGACACTAATAACAGAAAACAATCATGACAATCTCAACAGCAATTAAGCACATTCACAATATTATATTCCAATATGACGTTTTTAACAGCAAACACAATGTGAGGTTTGAACAACCCTTCTCGAAAATCTTATTAGCAATCAAGCATATTCACAATTTCATTATATAACATCTTTGTGACATCAAGACCAAAAACAATCAAAATAAAACTTTGCAGCAGACATGCATATGTACACTTGCATTTTTAAGACGTCTGTGATGTTGGTTGAGAGTATCTTAAAAAGCTGGTTTGCTATTGGTTTGAGTCATTGCATCGTGAATATTCTATCGGCCTAATTACTTCCCACAATCCCTTTCCCTTTATATACCCATCCAATTATAAGCACCACTTATGCTCAATAGTGTCCAAGGCATGATGGAGCCCATCCCAGCTAGCTTCAGTTGATAATGTTGTGTGCTTCTTCACGACTTTGTGAGTGTGATACAATACTGTATTTTTTATACTGTATGTATTCCGTAAGAGTCCTAAGCAATGTTCCCTCTAATTTTCCTTACGGGTCTGAGTGTTCACGCAAAGTCGGTGAGCAACGCTTGAAACAACAGTGAGCCACCATAATCCCAAGTGTGGCAAGATAATTCATTATCAAACATGTCCAAAACTTGACATCCAGTTACATTTTGCTGAGTTTCCGGCAATGCAAAATTATTTTTCTCTTTTGAATGAATTGACTCATGTACGATTGCAAAGGTTGTACGGCCTACAAACACAGTTTGTTCTTACAATTCTTTCACAAGATATCCATTTATTTTTATTTCCTGATATATTTTGTCGCATAATATTAACATTTTTTGGGGCTTATTTAGTCGGTTGTAAGATACAGAACTGTACTTAATCACATATTTTAGTGGAAGTACAATGTTGGCAACAAGATTCACTTGATATAATTGGAAATTATTTGAATGCAACACAAACTTTTTTTTCTTTTTTCCGCGTTTTTTCTACTCTTTTAAAATTCCTTTAAAACAATCTCATTGTGTTTATTTTTTCCTAGCTGTTACTTTTTTCTTTATGTTCTCTGTTTACTTTTTTCCTACATTTCTTTCTTTTCTTTTTTTCTGGCTTTTTTCTAAATTTTTCCTTCTTTTTTTCTCTTCCTTTTGTTTCTTTTTTTATAAGCTTTTCACTACTTTTTCATTTTGGTATTTTTTTCTTTCTTGTTCTATTCCCCCCTTTTTTAAGTCATTTTGTGCATAGTTTTACATGATATTTGGTCATGTTGGGATTAAAGAAGAAAAAACAACCTAAAGAGCCGTTTAGGACCCGGAAGAGCCGGTTCCTTTTAGTGAGCCGAGCCGAAGAAGCCGGTTCTCTACTAACTTTGCTCAACTTTGTTCTACTTCGACTTGACTTCAAAATACTGCAATTAGGACACAACGTCAGGGGAACCAGTGTATTTTTACCTTCATGCACTGTCACTTTGACTTAAGTTGCCTCTTAATTAGTAATTTTGAGCCCTCATTTTTGTGCGCTGGCTAGATTTTTTTTGCGCTGAGAATGTGCAAGCAGTGCGTAATTGCGCACGCGCGCAGCTTAGAGGGAACACTGCATGCTAGCTTCAGTTCGTAATGTTGTGTGCTCTGTCACGACTTTGCGAGTCTGTGATACAAAACTGTATTTTTTATACTGTATGTATTCCGAGTCTTAAGGTTTGCAGTCATGCTAAAGGTGAAAGAAAAAGGACGGAAACAAAGTCTACAATTATACAATGAATACATAGAAGTGACATTAATCTCTAACTTCGAAAAGAGCCAAAGCTGTTACTGACAACAGGGACATTCGCTAGATTTATCCCCCACCATACGGCAACTTCACTTTGCAATTCACACCTCACAACAAATGTATTTTACTCATATTTGTCATACCCTGGGGGTCTACTCTACAGTTTATGCCTTCTAAAACCCGAACTTACTGTTATAGTGTGCTATAACGTGCAAAATCTGGAGACAAGCCACTGCTCGTTCTCCCTAGTGATTCACAAACCTCTCACCACGTTTTTAAGTGGCTCTATGAAGTTGAACAAAGCAGCATTAACTCAGCCCGAGTTCTACAAAGGGTATCCTTTAACCCCGTTGGCAACTTACCGTTGCTGTATTAAATGGGAGACATTCAATCTTGGCACAGAGGAAACAAATGTCTCGGCACGCAAAGTATTTGGCTCTTACGGTCGCTTTACATACTGCTCGCGCCCAGAAGAAGGAATTAAATCACCGGATTTGCATGTGTTTATAAACGCGATGAATATTGCAAACAAATACAGTATAGCACAAAGTAAAGCTGTTTCAAAGCATTGGATCAATCAAATGGAGATTGTTGTTTTATTGTTTGCGAGATGTTCATTTAACTCATTAGCGGTGTTGGGCACGTTACTTTCAAAAAGTTGTATGTCAAAGAAATTGACATTTTCTGAGCAGTATTCTAATTAATTCAATAGAGGCGAATCGGTAGTTGTGTTATAGAACCTTGTAATGTTTACTGCTCCTCACCAGCAACAGATTTATCCTACACTTGAAGCACAACAAAAAGAAACAGTAAAAGATAATGATCGGCAGTTCACAATATAAAGTGAGTTTAATAAATCAAATCTAACTTGAATGGTCTGTTGTAGAGATGGGACTTCCGACTCTTTTTAGAGAACCAACTTTTTTAGTTTGGCACACTAAAAGGAGTCTTCTCTTTCGGCCCCCGAATGGGTCTTTGGTTTTTTTTTTGTTGATCGATCCATATACCATCATCTATTATGTATTGTCATGAATGACCTAAAAAGGTAGAATATAAAGCAAAATTAACACTTAAACATTATCCCTGAAAGACAGAAAACATAAATTAATAGATTAATAAATATACAAAGAAAATGATAAAATACTTAACAATTTTATACCCAACAAATTCAAAGTCAACAGCACGGAATCCCTGAAAAAAATGTCTACCGGCCCGCGGCCTCCGTGATAGAAATTAATAATATGTGGCTCACCAGTAAGGTTGATCACAGTATAAAATTAATTTGTATGAAAAAAAAAATACTGTTTCACCAGATGATGGCAGTAGCCCTTTGGTCATCTTGGCTTTCAGTGAGCCCACCGATTTCCAACATGCCTATTGCAAATAAAAAAAGGAAAGTTGACTGTGAGGGCTGCCGCTTCCAGTAGAAGTAGAAATCGGAGTACCTTTCCCCCTGAATCCGAAACAACAGCGTCTGCCTAATTTGCCAAGAGACGTCGGCTGTTTCCAAACCTCGTAGTATGAAGAGGCACTGCCAGAAGAAACCAACCGACAACAAATAGCGAATTGGAAAAGAACGCTGTGAAAATGTGAAGCAACTGGAAGCCGTTTTAACGGTGCAGAGGCGGGTCAAATGAAGATGCGACAAAGACGAGCTACGAGGTGACGACACTGATCGCCAAGAACTGCACAGCTTTCATGGAGGGTGAATTTAATAAAGACTGTTCAAGGAATGCCACGCTGAATAGTCGGCTTTCACACATTTTAGCTTACCAAATCTGGCCCGCTTTATGAAAAGTTTAGACGACCCTGCCCCGGCATTTAACAAAGAGACCCGGAGATAAATAAGAAAAAATATAGACGAATAAACTGCTGCTCCAAAAAAATTAAAGTCAATGAGTTGATCATCAAGATCTTAGGGTGCAACTCTTCACACGAATGGCTTTATTACCTGAAGGCTTGATGACATCATTCATTGATAGCGCATTCTCAATGTCTTCCTAAAGCGAGAAATCACACCCTTTATTGTTTTTGTGTCTTATTATGGCGAGCTGCCGCCGTCTGATAGAGACAAACAAGCGTGATGAATGGCTTTTGTTTGTCACGTTATTAGAAAAAAACACGTTCCTGGCACTCTCATTACGGAAAGACAGCTCGGCAGACAAAGACAAGTGGGAAGTTCACTTAATATGCATTATGCGGGGTAGAAAAGTGAAAAGAAGATACAAACAATTATAGGACGTGTGTTTTTTTCGATCTATTTCAATCAAGTTCACTTACTTGGTGACTGTAGAGGAAATGTGGCAGGAATAGAAAGGTTATTTTAAGGGCCAGGATTAAATATGTGTAAAACCGAATCATACAAGATTAAACAGAAGGTTGATTCATCCATAAAAGCATTTATATTCTGTTTTATTTTAAATACATGTACTGATAATCTATTCAACGTTTACAGTGAAGAAAATAGGTATTTGAACACCCTGCTATTTATTTTATTTCCCTCACTTAAAAGTCATGGAGGGATCAGACATTTTCATTGTGGGTGCATTTCCACTGTGAGAGAGATAGACTAAAAGGAAAAATCCAGAAATCACAATGCACACATTTTTGTAACATTTTTTTTTTTTTGTGTTACAACTGAAAATAAGTATTTGAACAGCTATGTATTATGTGGAGTGCAACCAAAAATGTGTCCAAGGAAGATTGCAAACTACAGGGACTGATAGTGAGCAAAAAGCACAATTTTTTTCCATTTTTTTATAGTACTTTTTTTTTTAAAGAGTAAAAATAGGGAAAAATAATTAAGAACAAGAGCCAAAAATAGAAAAACATGAATAAAAGAAAAGTAGTGGAAAATAAAGCAAAAGAAGGAAAATGGAATAAAGAAAAAAGCAAAGACAAATGAAAAAACACAATTTTCTCTTTTTTTTGTTTCTCTTTTTTGAGTCTTACTTTTTTCCCCCATTCCTTTTTTTTAAATGTTCTTTTGTCTCAAGTTTTACTTTTTATCCCATTTCTCTTTTTTTCTTTTTAATGTTTTCTTTCTAGTCCATTTTCCTTTTAATTATATTGTTTTTTTTTAATTTTCCCTTTTCTTTTTTATTCCTCTTCCTTTCAAAAGTAATTGGAGCATCTTGATCACTTTGAGACTGTATTTTGTCTTCCTCTGTTGTGCTTTTAGGACTCGTTTTCAGGGGTTAGACAGAATACAGAGACATATAGTGGGCAAATACCCACAGTCCCTTTAACTTTCACATTAAGGCAGGGGCTCAAACTATCATACTGGGCAAGCAATTGGCCCCTGGGTCAAGAATTTGAGAACCCTGGTGTAGTAGGATTATATTACGGTGTTGGTACCAGTCGACAGTGTTGGGAGTAACGGCGTTATATTTTCAGTAACGTGGTAACCTACGCAATTATTTTTTCTGCCATTACAACGCCGTTACCGTTACTGACAGTTCAAGTTGGTCCCTTACTTTGGCTGTAAAACACCGACAATAGCGTTTCCCCGCACACCCAATTTTTTCACTCAAGTTGTTTACGTCACGCCTTTTCAGATCATGTCACCTTTCAACATAATGACTACCATATGGTTGGATAACGATCACCGGTGTAGTATTTACTATTGTGTGGAAGGAAAAAGCAAATGAGGGCCCATTCGCAGAAATGTTGATCACTCCTTGCTCAAGTGGTTTCCTGACAAAACATCTCTATGAGATGGCTCTTGGAAGTGAATAAAGGGACTATGCTTCCCACCAATCAACAGCTGGTTTCCTCCGAGAAGCCTTTTTTCTCTTATGATTGGTCAATATGCATGCTTGGGGGATTCTGTGTTGTTGAGCATAAAAAAAAGGTTAGAATTGTTTGGTATTTATCTTTTTTTGTAGTATTATAAATACATTAATTTAATCTTCTGTGTTCTTTCAATGTTGATGTGTTTACAGGGTTGGGTAGGGTTACTTTAACTCAATTACTTTCAATTACTTTTGGATTACTCCAATACCAAATGTGCTAATAAAAGACAAAAGAAACTAAATATGAATACAATTATGACTCACATCACATGGTAAGCTTTCTCTCCTGGCTTTGATCTCTTTGATCTCCGGCAAAACGAACATAAAATGCGACAGAAACAAAATGAAAATAAATCCAAGCAGCTTGCCAACATCATTGTTGCCGTTCCATGTATTCCGTTACTCCCCAAGCCTGCACAAAATTGAGTCATTTTATTCATACTTAGTTTCTTTTGTCTTTTATTAGCATATTTGGTATTGGAGTAATCCAAAAGTAATTGAAAGTAATCAAGTTAAAGTAACCCTACCCAACCCTGTGTGTTTATATAAAATGTAAAATGTATTTTGTTTTCTTTTATGCCTTTTTCCTTTGTTATTGTATTTTATCTTATGTTTCTTCTTTTCTATATTTGTCTCTTTTTATTTCCTTTTCCCCCTCTTTTTAAACCATTCCATGCATGATGCTACATAATAATTGGTAATGAAGGGATTAAAGCCACAGACAACCTAAAAAGCCGTTTGGTACCCGAAACAGCTGGCTATTTTAGGTGAGCAAAGCCAAAATAACGGTTCTCTAAAAATAGTCAAAATGACCATCTCTAGTAAACTCCGGTCCAAGACAGTGTAATGTATTTGCTCAGAAAATATAACATTTTTTGACATACAGCTTGTTTTTTAAGTAATAGAAGTATTTACTTCTGGTTTGGTCACTCTAAGTCTCTGTAGTTTGTATTTCTCTTTGTGCTTATAAGTAGTCGTCTCGTACTAAAAAAAATAAGCATTTCATAAGATATTATGCTCGATAAAGATATATAAAGTGATGTTTAACCTACTTTTGGAAGATGAGCTTCAAGAGTTAGGCGACTTCCTCCTCTGTGGTAAAAAAGTGGGCAAAGAAAAGCGATCCAACCTTTTTCTCATCCTCATCAAACTTCCTCATTCCACTTTCATTTCAAATGAAACGGCTCACCTCTTCTGTATGTCAAAAAAGGAATTGCCAAACAAAATAGAGACATACAGTGGTCAAGTATTATGGAGCTACCCTTTAAAGTTGCATTTTGAAACATTGTAAGCATACAATTACACAAATCAGGCACTTGGGTGAATGCCTTTTGACTAATAGAGTATGTCATGAAGAAGTTGTGGAAAATAGAATGAGAGGAAGGCCCAAATATGGTTGGGTGGATCGGGAAAAACATGCTCTGGCTGTTAGGTCAGTTAATCTAATGGATGCAAGAGTGTGTGTTAGGGATGCATGTCAATTGACGAAGGATAATTATGAATGACTATATCCACTCATATAATATGGAGGGGGTAAACCAGTCTATGCTTTTGATGAAGGCTTGCATGACATAGCAACTCACCCCTTGTGCTGTGGGCCTAATGTTCGGTGTCAGGTTGGGAAGAGCAAAGAATGTTTAGTGATTTTGTTTTGAATTAGTTGATGAAGTTATCAAATAATTAAATAATGAAGAGATTTGCATTTTTTATGGTTGGCGTCATTTGTAAGAAGCTCGCACCCCATCATTTGATATTATATTTCAAAATTCCAATCCCACAATTGCTACACACAAACTTTCAATTTGATTCAAGGTTACACCCTCAAACATTCCTCTTGCCTCCCAAACGCCACCTCTTACATATCTAAAGCTGTTTGTTTACTTCTTCACTGCTCGATAAAAGAGAAACCAAAAAAAAAAACAAAAAAACCTTGGCACGAGTATAAAGTCAGAGGCGCACCCGATAATCCTTGGTGCGAGCACATGTAAAACAACGATAAACATGAAGAATGCGACTCTAAATTATTAACGTCGCTAGCAGGGTGAAAATTCACGACAGCGTTTTGGAAACAAGGTGAAGAAGAACCCACAGCGTCACCGCAGGTAAGAAAGTATTCCAGATATGAGTCAGAGCTGTGAAAAAGCTGTCGGCATGCTGTTAGCGGTGATTGCTATGTCTGGGCCTTATCTCCCTGCATCCACTTAATAGCCTCTGTTAAAGGCACCGCTTGAATTATTTATCAAATTCCGCAGCTCATAAACTCATTTGACCAACAAGTTAAGAGGTACATCCCACCGTTTTTTGATGGTGACAACTCAAGCTGCCGAGCTTTTAGATCAGGGGTCGGGAAACTTTTTGACCCAAAGAGCCATAAAAGCAAAACATGTTTTTAAAAAAAATGCTGAGGCAATTTTTTTTCCATGAAATTTGTCCTTAATAACGGTGTCAAAACAATGTGTATGCAAAGTTCTTCTGTAAAAATGTCACAAGTTACTGCAAACGATAAGCATATCGTCATAATCACTTTCGGTGTAGACTGCACTGAGCGAGAGAGAGAGAGAGAAGGAAGTGCCTTCCGCTGTGTGCAAGGATCCGCCCACCTCTACCGCTCGCCCAATCAAAGTCGTTGGCCAGAGTTTTTATTTATCAGTTTAAATGGTTTCTTATCAAACTTCTGCATTAAGTTGCTTCGGCTTTAAATTGACCAAAATCGGGATGAAATCAGCTGACTTTGGAACGCCACAGAGAGATGAGCAATAGTTACATTTTACTTCGGAACCATATGTACTCATGAAAAGAGCCATATATGGCTCCCGAGCCATAGGTTCCTTACCCCTGTTTTAGATGCTCGACGTGTTTTATGTATAAAATAATCTCCTCACCCCTGGTGCGGTGGATCTGGGTCATCCTCAGACTAGGGTGCTCTACCAGAAGCCTAGGAGTTTGAGGGTTCTGCACAGTATCTTAGTGGTTCCTAGGACTGCACTCTTCTAGACTCAGGTTTCAGAAGTTCCTGGGATCCTTTGGAGCTCTCTTTCAATTTGGGGGTGACTGCCCACACTACAAGAGGGAACACGCTGACCTTTAGCTTCCACATCAGTTGCAGATGCTCGTTCAACCCTCTGTACTCCTCCAGTTTCTTGTTTTCCTTCTTGTTGCTGTTGGTGTCCGCTTAGAAAGCAACATCCATTATTAGAACTCTCTTCTGCTTTGTCACCACCACTATGCTGGGTTAGTCAGGAGCTGCTTGTGAGTACGGAAACTGAAATCCTACAGAATCGTGGCCCTGTGGTTCTTCGCAGCCATCTGTGGTACTTCTATACCATACTGGTTGCAGAGGTTCATTTACACTATCCCAGATACTGGGTTGTGATTCTCTGTGTATGCTGATCCTGTTAGCATCTTACACCCTGCCACGATGTGCTTGACTGTTTTAGGGGTGTCTCTGCACATTCTGCATCTTGTATCTGATCCACTGTGGTAAATCCCGGCCTCTTTTGCTTTTGGGCTTATCGGCAGTTCTTGTGCTTCCATGATCAAATATTATTTGCTGTCCTTCACTCCTGCATTTTCCAGTCACTGGTAGGATTTCTTGATGTCAGCCACCTCCTTTGACAGTGGTACATTCCTTTTAGGTGCTTGTCCTTCCAGTATGTCTGCTCCTCCTCCTCGACACTCTCTTCATGGTTCTCCTGCCTTAGACATCTACTCATTATGTCATCTTTTGTGGCCATTTGTTCAATGTACCTTGGAACTGTAGCGCTTGTGCGGCACAGTTCATGTCATGGGAACCTGTCGTGGGTTCAAATCCAGCTCCAGACTTCCTGTGCGGAGTTTGTATGTTCTCCCCGTGCTTGCGTGGGATTCTTCCGGAAACTCCGGTTTCCTCCCACGTTCCAAAAACATGCATTTCAGGAGAATTGGCCGGTCCAAATTGTCCCTAGGTGTGACTGAGCGAATGAGTTGTCTGTCCCTGTGTGCTTTGCGATTGGCTGGCAACCAGTTCAGGGTGTCCCCTGTCCACTGCCCGGAGATGGCTGGGATGGGCTCCAACATCAAACTGAATCAAACATTTCGTCTTTTCAATCAAAATGATAAAGAATTGCCTTTTTTTGAGGGCCATTATTACCTTAATGTATTCTGATTCATAATCTATTCCCCAATTATTTTTTTATCCTACCCAATTTCAATGTTTGAATTGTTTTGCCGCTCCCGCAGATCAATAATTAACATGAACTAGCGCGCGTCTACCTATTATCACATGCAGTGACCTTCATTTAACAATATATTTTGGTATTAAACAATCGAGACAAAGTCATACACCACGCGCGCTGAATTTGAAACGACCGAGAGGAAATGTCGTTGCCTCTGCGATTCGTTCAGAGGCTCAAAAATCAATCGCCATCACAACAAGGTCTAATGAAAACCCACACGTGGCCACGCTCATCTAAAATGTGGCGTGAATAAGCGTTGAATATTTATAAATGTCTGTGTTCTCTCCAAACAGGATAAGTGACATTGGGATGTACAGTGAGAACACTTAATGCTTGTTTACAGTCGAGACAGGCAGATCATCGTTGTTGTTCTCTTGAGGCCGATGATTCATTTGCTTGTGTGTTGTTGTTTTTTCACAGCACGTCGTCTTTAATCACATTCGGCTTGGTTTACCCAATGTTTGCAGGTGCATAAACAGATGCTAATTTTTGTTTTTGTTTTTTTTGCTGAAGGTGGGTTGCCCTAACCGTCATCCTACTATTATAATAGTGATGTTCCCCTACTTACGACCATTCGACTTACGGAAAACGGTAGATAGGACGATTTTTTTGCGGGATGTCCAAAAATATCCGGACATTGCTATGAGTTGTGTTTTGTATTGTGTGCACCTTTTGAGTACAGGACATTACTGTAGTGCTTCTTTCCGCAGCTACCGCTGTGTGGTGGCTAAGAACTTTGACATTTTAATTGTTAAATAACTTGTGCATACATTTAATATGGTTAGTGTAAAGTGTAAAGAAAAGGCGAACCGTTTCATTTGAAATGAAAGTGGAATAAGGAAACTTGATGCTGTTGAGAAAATTGTTTAATGTGTTCTGTGCCCTGCTTGCAGAAATAGTCAACCGCGTATAATGGATCACGGCCATGTGTGTGTTCATTCTGGAGGGAAAAGACATTTCTTTAGTAGGACCTATGCACATTTCATCTTGGAGCTGTCAAATCAGTAGACGGGTCAAAACCAGAAAACATGGCCCAGGAAAGCTCAAACCACAGCCGCACTTGCCAGAATTAAACCCATCTGGAGGGACAAGAACATAGCAGTGACTCCTGTAAGTGCTGGTAACTTCCATCTTCCTTTGGCTTACGAGACATGGACTCTCACAGCAACATTGGAAAAGAAAATCCAGGCCATGGAGATGCGATGCAAGAGTAAACTTGTAGACATCAGGTCCTTGTCCCATGTGATAAATGAAGCAGCAGAAGGTATATTGTACCCGACAAAGAACTGTTGTCAAGTGTGTGCAGTTGGACACTTCAGTGGTACGGTCACGTCACAAGATCCTCAAGACTGACCAAAATTATTATCCAGGGCACAGCGCAAAGGGACTGGAAGAGAGGAAGACTGAAAAAGAACTGGGCTGACAAAATTAAGAAATTAACTGGTGCCAACTTTGCCACGACCCAAAACCAGGCCTGGGACCATCAACAGTGGAGAAGGCTGTCCAGAGTTGCATCCTCATTGGTGTCCTGATAACCCATTAGGGTTAAGGGTTCCACAATCCCTGATGCACACTTTAGTCACCCAGGGGTTTACAGAATGAGTTGGTGACCAAAGATTAAACAACAATGGGATGGAAGTTGAGGAGATGGTTTCCCCTGGCTTGTTATAAGCATGGCTGACTGCCAGAATTTTACATATCAGATTTGACAAATGATGACCTGTAGGTCTTGGATTATCGGACAAAGCATGTTTTCAGGGGGGAAAAAAACGCCTAATGGACACGGACAGTATATCCAATTACCACACAATGATGATAATTTAAAGTTGAATTTATTTTGCTGAGTTACACTCATTTATCTTTGCAAAAACAGTGTTTTCCTCTGTCTGCTGGTCGGTGGGTGCGGAGGTTAATTGCTAGCGTATGTTGATCCTCCTTAGTCGGTTAATCAAGCGAAATGATCAGTCTCCTGTGGTGAGTGTCTAAAATCTAATAAGTTTCTAATTAGTGCGCTTACTTCAGGTACTGCTCCGATCAAACGAGTGCAGTCGGATGATTCCTTTGAGGATTGGCAAACCAAGGGCTGAAGCTTTTACTTGTAAGTCTCATTTAGAGGGTGGTAAACCTGCGTTGAAGTCTTCTTAATCCCGATACAATGCCTGAATAACAAATAAGTGGTCGTTTTTAGCCATAAAAAAGACGCTCTTGTATCTCGCCTTTGACAGTCATTGCTTGTGTCTTATTGTCTCGTTTGGGCGATTCAATTCCTCACAGTTTGCTCACAAACCGACTTTGCGGCGAGATGAGGGAGGGTTGCAATTTAAATGGCGATTAAAAATGCAAAGAGTGTCAGGTCTTTTGTGAAAGAGGAAGGTGGGAATTAAAAGGACCAATCAAATAGTTAAACTGAGCCTTGGCTACAAGTTAGGGCATCTCAAAAGAAAAGTACCTGGGCCAGCTTTTGGTTACTGTGATAGAATATTAGATACCCCTGCATCCTGTATTTGATATGAATTACAATGGGACCTCGGTTTTTAAACGCCTGACAGTTCGAACAAATCGGAGTCCGACCAAAAATTTCGAGAATTTCTTGCTTCGCTGTTTGGTCAAAAAATCGGAGTTCGAACGCCGGTAATGCAAGAGTGCGTACGCTAGGGCGCGATGCTGAGCGGCGTACGGGTGTTTTAGCCCCTTATTATGCCTCCGAAGAAAGTCAGTGCAAGCAGCAAAGTTGCTACAGGTGAAAAAAGAAAAGTAGTGCGTACAACTATTGCCTTTAGGAAATAAATAATAGCTCCACCATCCACCTGTGCCTTCTGCTGACCACCACAAAGGTAAGAAATCGTATTCATAATTATTTTCTTTATCCTTTTTTTCTTTTTACACGTTCATGTTGGCGTAATCTTTCGTACGGAAGATTACGATAACGCGAACGTACAATTAGCCTGGGTTAGCTTCATTTTAACGTTAAACATTCAAGGTAAACATTCAGGTTGTTGGAACGGATTTAAACGATTTACATTATTTTTAATGGGAAAAATGGTTTCGGTGATCGAACAGGATTCTTGAACGGATTATGGTCGAGAACCGAGGTTCCACTGTAATTACATAAATATTTTCGCCACCATGAGAACTATAAGGTGTAGTGTCAATTATATGTGACATTGTTGTACTTATTACACATATACACCAAGGATGCAGGCTTTACAGTTCATACAAAACATTTTCCAACGTTATCATAGTGTCCTATTATCATGGTGCCCTCTAGTACCTCCAATTTACAACAACAATGCGCACACATTTGAAATAAAATGAAATTAAATATATTATCTGTCTTTCTATATTATATGTAACCGCGGTAGACCTGTCCCACCAAAGATTAACATTCACGCTGGACTGGATGATGAGGTTTTTATTACAGTTGTTGCAAATGAATGAGTCACAACACAACAAGTTGTAAGCTTCTCTGCTGGCTTTGATCTCGTTGGCAGCTCGTTGTAGACTGCCAAAACATATCAAAGAGCTTTCTTTTCAGTTTACCTAAAATACATTTTAGAATATCAACCATCACAATACATTTTTACATCCATTTTAAAAAGATACTTTTAACAAGAGATCGTATAGTGTTTTTTTTAACGTTTACAATGAATTCAACATATTTTTCTTTAGTCTGAATTTCAACCAACATCATCTTTTTTATATATATGAGAAAATAGAAATAATAACAATAATGAGTATAAAAACGGGTACAATTTACCTGCAAATGAATGAGTTAAAACACAACACGTGGTAAGCTTCTCTGCTGACTTTGATCTCTATAAGGGGAATTAGCATTTTAGCACGACATGCAACGTCCGGCAAAACTAACATAAAAGGCGACAGAAACAAAACAAAAATAAATCCAAACAGCTTGACAACATCAATCACATTACTGTGCATGTTGAGAGATTTGTCAGGTGTGGATTTAATGTTTAAAATCAACTTTTTGCGGAGCACCAAAAGATCGTGTCTTACCGTTGGCAGCTCGTTGTAGACTGCCAAAAACCCCCACCTTCCTGTCGCAAAGTCTAAAGCCAAACCAAACCTTAACACATACCAGCAGGTGACACTGTTGGACTCATCATTGCAGGACACTTATACAGAAACTATACAACATATTTCAGCAGGAATTTCAATAAAACAAAAGTTATTATTACACCCGTTACATATATATATCTATATATGTCTATTATCTATCTATCTATCTATCTATCTATCTATCTATCTATCTATCTATCTATCTATCTATCTATCTATCTATCTATCTATCTATCTATCTATCTATCTATCTATCTATCTATCTATCTATCTATCTATCTATATATATATATATATATATATATATATATATATATATATATATATATATATATATATATATATCCATTATATAGATATTTGGCATCTGTAATAGCAAGAAAGGCTAACCCTAACCTAAATATTAGCATTCATTTTCTTAGGTGTTTAAATACTTATTTGCAGCAATATCACACAAATAAATTGTTAAAAAAAGTGGTCATGCTTCTAGGATGGGAATTTCAGACCCCTACATAATTTTTAAGTGGGAGGAATAGCAAAATACTTATTTTTTCACTGTATATTTATCAACAATACTTATGTTCCTCATGCTAAGGTTTTTGATTTTTTTCCTTTCCGGCATGTTGGTTTAAGATCAGGGGATAGTGTCATTGTAACCTGTGCAGTCTTTTGAGACTCCCTGTGAGGGCTATAGAAATAAACACGACTTGACTTGACTTGCGGAGGCCTAGAGCACAACTGTGTACATTTTCACAAAAATAGGTTTAGAGGTTTCAAAGCCTATAAGTTACATTCACACACAAACACAGACAAAACATGACATATAAAGAAGTTTTGATTTCTGGTTTCGGCCAATATTTGCTCCGTCTTTATAAATAGAAGTGCATAGTGCTCACATTTAGACGAGGTCAACGCACAAATGTGTTTTGGCTGACGGGAAAGGCGTCCGACAACGCTGCATATGTTATGTTTGATCCGACCACTGGGGTGCGAGTACATCTGCTTCTTGTGCGTGGGCAATGGCGGAGAAAACGACAAGCGCCTCGGGCGGAAGCAAGCTAAAACGCTAGCTACACCTACTTTGCGGCGTGAGATCGGACTCCTAGCGTTATGTCTGCTGGTGTGGAAGAGCTGACCGGAGGTGTTACCGATTCCACGGGAATGGACGCACGCGATTAAATCGAGCGGGGGTGAAACACGATGGGGAAGGCGGAGAACGAGTAAAGCGGCTGAGTCTTTTGTACGCAAACAGAGGATGAAAACAAAGCAGTTTCATCTACTTTGATGGAAATAAAGAAACAAGGGGAACTCGAGCTGATTTTAGAAAGTAACATTGAACTTTAGAATCGGAATCACCTTTATTATCGTGTGTCTATATCAAGGTTAAGGTTCCACTCCATTTGGCTAAATGATATACAATATAAAGACTCATTAATAGAAAATAATCTTCTAATATAACGTATTTGTTTCATTTTCATTCAATTTGTGTATACATTCCAGGCCGTTAAATTCTTTGGGTACACATGTAAATATAACCAGGGTTGGGTAGGGTTACTTTAAGTGGATTACTTTCAACTACTTTTGGATTACTCCAACACCCAATACGCTAATAAAAGACAAAAAAAACTAAATATGAATAAAATGACTAAATTTTGTGCAGGCCTGGGGAGTAACGGAATACATGGAACGGCAAAAATGATGTTGGCAAGCTGTTTGGATTGATTTTCATTTTGTTTCTGTCGCATTTTATGTTACCGTAAATTCCGGACTATAAGCCGCTACTTTTTTCCCAAATGTTCAGCCCTGCGGCTTATTCAGTGAAGCGGCTAATTTATGGAATTTTTTTAACGGATTGCTTTCAACGGGACCCGGACTTTACAAGTCTGCATCATACGTTAATCACGGGTATCATTTTCAATTTATCCTGCCTACTGTGACTCTCGAATTGTGTACTGTCTATGCAGCTACAGTCGTGGTGGGTGCGGCTTATAATCAGGAACACTCTATATTACGGAATTTACGTTAATTCAAACTTAAGTTTATTTATGTTAATAGAGCTTTCAGCCACTCTGCCCCCCAGCTTTGGAACTCATTGCCGCTTGACCTCAGAAACAACTTCAAATCCAGACTCAAAACTCACCTCTTCAGACCGGCCTTTTCTTGACCATCTGCGTCACATACCAACCCTTTTAATTACAATGTGTTTTATTTATTACTTGCTTGTTTTACTCTTGTTTTACTCTTGCTTTATTGGTGTGTCCTACTATAAGTACAGCAATCTTGGAGGTCCTGAAAGGCGCTTGGAAATAATAATAAATAATAATAATACATTTATTATTATCATAAGTAACTATAACTAATTGCTTTTTAAAGTAGCATGCCCGACATTGGTGCTAACCAGCCATCCACTGTCCCTCCAATATAATTTGCCAGCGATGGCACTCTAACACGGCTATCGTCAAAGCTTCACTTCCCCCATCATTTTCCCCGTTTGGCTGCTCTAGGTGAAAGTGGATGAAGACACCAATTTCCTGCTTCCCGAGATAGCGTCAGAGACAGAACGGCTGTGTGGAAAAAAAAAAAAAGGAATCGTCGTGTGAAGTTTTACAACAGAGACTCAGTCATCCCGCTCGTAAAAGTGTCCATATGTGCACTCGACACCAGGACACCCCTGGCAGCAGTTCCACGATAGACCTTATGCTCGTGTCAACGGACTTGGGGCTCCCAATTTTTTCGTAATCTCTATCATTGTTCTACTTCAGATCTTTTTGTCGTAAAACAGGAAAGATTCCAAGGGATTTATCGTTTTTCAGAGGAGGTACAAGTCAAACCATGGATACAGTCAACCCCAGGGATGCGTCACCAATCTGCTCTTAGGTAGGGGTCCGAAGGTGAAATTGCTATATAGCAAAGGGGTAGAAACATGGTTATTGATAATCGTACAGTATTAGAGAGACCGCAGTGTTCATTTTACCTGTGTAAAGTGATGAGTCCCGGGGACTCGCATGCTCAAAAATCTATGGGTCCCAACAGAGATCTATGGGTCCCCAAAATTTAGTGTTATCGAGGTTGAAATCGTAAATCGGCGACACATATATAATCTCATCTCATCTCATTAGCCGTACCGCTTATCCTCATTAGGGTCGCGGGGGGGGCTGGAGCCCATCCCAGCCATCTCCAGGCAGTGGGCAGGGGACACCCTGAATTGGGTGCCAGCCAAATGCAGGGCACACATATATAATATAAATCTATATATTCATTCAGTTTTAATCATCAAATTATTAATTTATTTTTTCATCAAATTATTGTTGGTAATATACCGATTAAAGGGATAACCACAAACTTGTCCTTTTTTTTATTTTCTCCTTTTATACTTCCTTTTTTTCTTAACTTCTTTATACAACATCATTCGTAATATCAATCATCAAAGCAAGTGAGCCGTTTGAGAGTCGGCTCTTTGTACTGAGTTGAGCCAAAAAATCCGGTTCTCTAAAAAAAGACAGACTTCCTTTCACTCCACAACGAGATCTCGTTGGCCGAGATCGGCGTGCAGACGAAAACTCGAACCGCGAGACCAAAACGAAAATCCCTGACGAAAAGTTTGGAGTGCAGTAAATCTTTGTTAAAAAAAAGTAATCGGGTTCTAATGACAATTTTGTGGCAAAAAGGTTGAAAAAGGCTGCTCCATTGTGCTGCCCCTACCTGTAATATAATTTTTGCAATACACAATACCTAACTAAAAATTGAAAACCTCTTGGACAGTAAAAAAAATGGAGAAAGAGATATTATAGTAGTTCAAAGCCTCGAGACAAAATAGATATGGATTGTCTCGCCTAAGTGTTCTTTTGCTAGCTCTCAAAATTGCACTAGCCAAGGAATATGAAGGCTTAACTGCTTCCACAAGCTGGTGTACGTTTTTTTTTCTATTTAATCTATTACGTGCCTATTTCGAGACATTTTTTGAGAGGTTGGCTTCTATGCGAGTATATACTGTTATCTGTAACTATATAGTTACTTTCTGAGTAATGCGCTTCTTTGTGGTGTCAGTTATCTGAAAGGTAACTAAATTAATTTTTAAATGAAGTAACTAGTAGCTGTCAGGACCCAATTGCGTTACGTTTCTCACTAGTTATATTAAAGGAAAAAGGAAGCGCTGCGCCCACAATCCGGCTTTCGTTAGGCGCGGGAAGCTCTCGTACTCAGATTGTGATCGGAACACGGAAGTTGATCTTCCGTAGCGAACGACATAACAAGGACAGAAAAAAAGGTCGATAGCCGGGTCAGGATCAAAACGGGTCATAGCTGGAGACAAAACGGGACAGGTGGGAGTCAGGGTCGAAAAAGGCTTGCCTAGTATACACTGAGGTTCACAGACGGACTGACATCAGGGGATTGACAAGACAGGGTTCAAATAGTGACAGGGAGCCAATCAGAACCCGCGGCGGTTGGCGCCAAATGAGCGGGCACAGGAGAATCGCATCGGTAGTCATGACAGTATTTGTAATGAATTACTGTTTTATTTCAGTATCACTCTCAGACGAGAAGGAAATAAGTTAATAATTCATAACATAATCGCACAAATAAATGTGCAAAACTCAACAAAGACAACAATCAATGTCGAGTGCTCGACAAATACCACAAGCTGAGTGAAATTATTCTCTTTGACAAAATATTTTGAGCTTGATCCGAGCTCGTATGTGGTATTTGCGGGGATTTAGTTTCAATCGAGCAGTTGTTGAGATTCCGGTCCAAAAACAACATTTCAATTAGAATATAAGCTCAATTTTTATCCACCCGAAGGTGTTGATAAACTAATAACATGCACACAGGCTTCAAACTGCTGCAGGCATTTTCGTGAATCCGGTCGGCCTTCAGGCTATTACTGACAGCTCTCCGGGATTTATCACTTTGCTCAGGTTACGCTCACAACCAAAATGAGCTGACCTGTCGGCTTTTCTAACTTCTTTGAAGAAGTAGCCAGGACATTAGATGTTCAATAAATAACGCCCGAGGTAAATTTTTCCTTTTTCGATGATGAAAAATTGCATCATTACCGCAATAGAATTTATCACCCGACGCACTTGAACCGGCAGAATAATTCGAAGCTTCACGCCTAACCTTGACGACGCACAATCGGCGACTGGCAACGCTCGCCTCGTGGCACTCGACGCCAAAAAGAAAATGACTTGTGCTGTAAACAGGGATTTAGGGATTCACTCTTATTTATGCGAGAAGATGAGAGACACACTGGATTAGGAGAGAAATGATAAATAATGAGGACGAGCGAGGACCGATGAATACTAAAATCCTTGAGAGTCGACACTCCAGTCAAGCCGATGACCGGGAAACGTTTTGGTGGTGTAAGTAAAGTACAAAGGGATTAAATGTTACGTCATTTTCTCTGTAAATCATAAAGTTATGCCAAGGGCCCGACTGGACAGACTGAAACCGCAGGTTTTAGGGAGGGAAGGAGCACCACAGTACAGATTTTTAAGCAGGGTTGGGTAGGGTTACTTTAACTTGATTACTTTCAATTACTTTTGGATTACTCCAATACCAAATATGCTAATAAAAGACAAAAGAAACTAAATACACAGAGTATGGCAAGCCGTTTTGTGGGCCACCATGGGCCAGAAACTAGTTCAGACCATTAAACTGTCACGGTTGCCATGGCACCCAATTGGCCCCGCCTGTGTGTCACGGTTGCCATGGCGCCCACTTGGCCCTGCTCGTGTGGCGCCAGCTGCAGCTTGTTGACGGATTGGCTCCCTGTCAGTATTTAAACTCTGTCCTGTCAGTTCCCTTTTGTCGGTCCGTCTGCGAATCTCCGTTTTTACACGGCAAGCCCTTTTTCGCCAGTCCTGTGTTTTTGCTCCTGTTTTCATCCCGCTGCAATCGGTTTGATCTCGACCACATCTGCTCTCCTGTCCCGAATTACGTCCTGTTTTGACCTCGACCACGTCTGTTCTCCCGTCCCGAATAACGACCCGTTTTCTGATATCGACCAGGTTTTTGCTCTACTGACCCGTTTTTTCCGTTCCCGACACCGCCATCGCTCGCCAAGGAAGTCCCACTTCCACGTCTCAGCAACCTACGACCAGCGATCTCTGGCTCTTGTGTGCACTCCTTTCCTTTCTTACCAATAACACTGTGAGAAATGTTACACGAGTGGGTCGTGTCTGCGTTCTGGTCTTGACATAAACAGATGTGTGCAAATGTTAACAGTGTGGTACTGATCAATGGTACCCTTGGGAGTGTAGTTTCAAACCACAGTCGGTGTGAGACAACCCATTATGGGATGTAAATCGGCACAAATAAAACAAAAGTAATGACCAACAGCCCCAAGGTGTCACCACACACATAACCATCAACCTCCAAGAGCTTGAATCTGTCTCGACATTTGATGTCACAGCTCTGAGATAGAGGAGTGGGTCAGAACCAGATATCATGGCCAGAAAAGCTTAAACTACAGCCACACTTGCCAGAATAAAACTCATATGGAAGGACCAGCACATATTGGTGTAATCAAAAATCAGACTCATGTGATAGTTAGTTACTTCCATGTTCATTTACGATTGCGAGGCATGGATTCTCACAGCAAAATTAGAAAAGAAAAAACAGTCCATGGAGATGAAGTGGTATAGGAAACTTCTAGGCATAAGCTACATAGCCCATGTGACAGTGTCCGGACAAAAACTTTACTGGTATGATCACGTCACAAGCAATGTTCCCTGTAATTTTCCACGGGTCTGAGCGTTCACACAAAGTTGGTGATCAACGCTTAAAACAACAGTGAGCCAACATAATCCCAAGTGTGGCAAGATAATTAATTATCAAACATGTCCAAAACTTGTCATCAAGTTACATTTTGCTGAGTTTCCGGCAATGCAAAATGTTTTTTCTCTTTTGAATGAAGTGACTCATGTACTGTTGCAAATGTCATTTGTTCTTACAATTCTTTCACAAAATAGCCATTTCTTTTTATTTCCTGATATATTTTGTCGCATAATATTAACATTTTTGGAGCTTATTTAATCGGTTGTAAGATACAGAACTGTACTTAATCACATTTTTTAGTGGAAGTACAATGTTGGCAACACGATTCACTTGATATGATTGGAAATTATTTTAATACAACACAAACTTTTTATTCTTTTTCCGGTGTTTTTTTTCTACTTTTTTTTTTAATTCCTTTAAAAACAAATCTCATTGTGTTTATTTTTTCCGAGCTGTTACTTTTTTCTTTTTTTTCTCTTTTACTTTTTTCCTAAATTTATTTCTTTTCTTTTTTTTGGGCTTTTTTCTAAATTTTCCTTCTTTTTTTCTCTTTCTTTTGTTTCTTTTTTTCTCAGCTTTTAACTACTTTTTCATTTTGGTAATTTTTCTTTTGTGTTCTATTCCCCCCTTCCTTTAAGGCATTTTGTGCATAATGTTACTTAATATTTGGTCATGTTGGGATCAAAGAAGCAAAAACAACCTGAAGAGCCGTTTAGGAGCCTTTTTAGTGAGCCGAGCCAAAGAAGCCGGTTCTCGACATACTCTACTAACTTTACTCAACTTCGTTCAACTTCAAAATACCGCATTTAGGACACAACGTCAGGGGAACCCGTGTATTTTTATCTTCATGCACTGTCACTTTGACTTAAGTCGCTTCTTAATAAGTAATTTTCAGCCCTCATTTTTGTGCGCTGGCTAGATTATCTTGTGCGCCGAGAATGTTTAGCTTAGAGGGAACACTGGTAACAAGATAATCAGGACTGGCCGAGATAATTCTCAAGGCAACAATCCAAGAGGGCAGGAATAGAGGAAAACCGAAAAAGAACTGGGCCGACGACATTAAGGAATGGACTGGTGCCAAAAACAGGCCAGGAACTGTCATCAGTGAAGAAAGCTGTCCAGAGTTGCATCCTCATTGTTGGCCTCTGTGAACCATGAATCCTGAAATTACATCAAATCAAAACATTTTTTGTATAACACTCTTCAGGCAGGGCAGCAGTGGTTAGCACGTGTGCGGCACCGTTCTAAGGTCTTGGGAACCTCCTGTGTGGGTTCCAATCCAGCTACCGGACTTCCTGTGCGGAGTTTGTATGTTCTCCCCGTGCTTGCGTGGGTTTCCTCCGGGCACTCCGGTTTCCTCCCACATTCCAAAGACATGCATTTCAGGTGGATTGGCCGGTCCAAATTGTCCCTAGGAATGAGCGAGCGAGTCTTCTGTCCCAGTGTGCCCTGCAATTGGTTGGCAACCAGTTCAGGGTGTCCCCTGCCCACTGCCCAATGATTGCTGGGATGGGCTCCAGCACTGAGGATAAGCAGGGCAGCTAATGAGATGAGATGGGAGACTCTTCAGTCAACTAATTGCAGCTCAAAGTGTTATATAAAAACATTTAATCCACAGTACATTAATTCATTAATTAATGCGTTTGTAAGAAAAAAACCCAAATATACATAAATAACATAAATATAAAAACTTATTTTTAAGGTACAAACAATTAAAATAAATGCATAATTAATCTGTATAATGACCCAAAAATGTGTGAAACGCAGAGTCTTATACCCAACAAGTCTTTAGTATGTCACAAAAGCAAAGGACCTAAAATCGACGCTATAAAGTTTGTTTTTTAACAAAAATATGAAAGCCACAAGTGATGCAATGTGTATTGTAAGATGTTATTATAAGAAAAAGAGTCTCACTCAAAATGATCGGAACAAAACATAACTTTTTCTCATTATAAATAAATTAATAAAATATAATATAAATGATTACCCTTGATGTGACATGACTTTAGCTGGTACGGTGGAGTTAGTGGGTGGATGCGGGCGGGGGGACAAGACAGCGAATTAAAACCAAAACTGATTTGAACCCTTCCACTTGCAAGGATTGTCACGACCATACTTGAGACGTAACTCAATACACATTAACACCACAAAGTTGATTCATTTGTTGTTGGTGTCTTATAGTGGGTATAATGCCTTAAATAGGGGCAAAAAAATCTGATTGCACATCTTTAAGTGAAAATGTCATAAAGCAAGGATGCTGGATCCAGAGGGTCTAGTATAACTGCCTTTTTAAAAAAAATGTCAATATTAAATGCATTGTTAATCACATGTGCAAAAAGATCTGCAAGGATATTTTTACTGGGAATAATAGTGCATTTTCGTCTTCCTTTAAAAACACATTTTGGAGATGAATGTCCCCTTTAAAGTAACACATGGTGAATGCTACCGCCCACTTGTCTTGCGATTAAACAGGACACTTTGATAAAATAACCACAAAATTAAAACAAAAATAGAGAGGCCTAAAAATACCATGCTAAACTGGGATCTATCAACATAAAAGGACATTTTTCCACATCTTTTATGGACTGTAAATTGTTGCCGAGTATTAAAATGTTATTGCTCAAAAAAATGGATAATTATGTTGGAAAAAAACCCCCGCATAAATCGCACTGATCCTTTGCAGCTAACGATCCGGCTAAATCACTGAAAAAAGACTACGCTGCCTTTCAAGTTACAAAATTGCTAATTTGGAGGGTATAAGAACATGATAGCTTTTGTTTGTAGTTTATTGTTCACTTGTTTGTTACTTTGTTCATTGTGTTTCCCATTTTTGGTCTTTGTTTCTCATTTGGACATTGTCAGATTGTAATGTATTTTGACGTGTCATTTTTTTTGTGCCCCCCTGTCCATTTGTTACTTTGTTCCTGTCACAAGCCAGAAACGGAGACAGGACCCAGTAGCGTTCGTTTACTCAGTTTTATTGATAAAGAGAGAGAGCAGTGCTTGCTTCCACGATCCGATGATCGACGGACACGGGTAGCAGGAACGTGGAAGTGTCAATCGAGGATAATCTGCCGAGATACTGGTCATTAGCCGGGACACGAGAGCAATGGTGGTATCGAGTTCAGAAACGAGGTTGGCAACAGGTATTAGGCAGGAAGCGGGGCAAAACAGGTCGGATGTCGGGATGGCAGAATAGGGCAGAAACAGGTCCAGAATCAGGTCGGCAACAGGTATCAGGCAGGAGAAAATTGGGCTGGAAAATGTCGGAACGAATGGAGCTTGCCTAGCTGGGAGCATAGGTTCGCAAACGGTCTGACAGCTTCTTCTTGGAAGTCACAGGTGCCCCGAATCAGCAATCATGACAGTTCCTCACCCTGTATAAGGACATTTTGGACAGCACACACCGTCGATATATCTGTTTGAGAACAAGCCACCTCATTTAAACTCAATCACAGATGACCGGATGCTGTTTGGGACTTCGGGTTTTATCAGCACGTCAGGGAGACCTTACATTGTGGACCCTGGGTTAAACGGTATAACATCAATTTTAAAGGTGTAGTGAAGTCAAATCGCGTCATTTTTATTTGTATGGCCCTTAATCACAAGGAGTCTCAAAGGGCTGCACATAACACAGACTATTACAAATTATGGACAATTATTACAACATCCCCTGATCTAAAACCTACACGAGGGCAAGGAAAAACTCGAAAACCTCACCATGAGGGAAATGAATAAACCTTGGGAAGTGACCGCACATGAGTCAACTCATGTTTACTTGTATAGCCCTTAATGACAAGGAGTCTCAAAGGGCTGCACAACACAGACTATTGCAAATTACAGACAATTATTACTACCTCCCCTGATCTAAAACCTACACGTGGGCAAGGAAAAACTCAAAAACCACAAAATGAGTCAAGTCAAGTCATGTTTATTTGTATAGCCCTTAATTACAAATAGTCTCAAAGGGATGCACGTAACACAGACTATTATAAATTATGGACAATTATTACAACATCCCCTGATCCAAAACCTACTCGAGGGCAAGGAAAAACTCAAAAATACCAGCATGAGGAAAATGAATAATCCTTGAGAAGGGACCGCACATGAGTCAAGTCAAGTCATGTTTATTTGTATCGCCCTAAATCAAAGTCTCATAGGGTTGCACAGACCACAGACTATTGCAAATTACACATTTATTACAGCATACCCTGATCTAAAACCTACACGAGGGCAAGGAAAAACTCGAAAACGTCAGCATGAGGGAAATGAATAAACCTTGAGAATTGACCGCACATGAGTCAAGTCAAGTCAGTTTTATTCGTAAAGCCCTTAGTCACAAGAAGTCTCAAAGGGCTGTACATAACACAGACTATTGCAAATTCCAACATATCCCGATCTGAAACCTACACGAGGGCAAGGAAAAACTCAAAAACTTCAGTATGAGGAAAATGAATAAACCTTGAGAAGTGACCGCATACGAGGCAAATGTAACGGAGAATGTATGATTGATGCCGTTTTTTATGTTGTGCCTAAATATTCAAATTTTCAATGACACCCTCCTTTGTTATTTCTGCAGCTCGCATATCAGTCTGTTTTTGTTTTTGTTTTTTCTTCCATGGACAAGTTCCAGCTTCCCCTCAATGAATTACTCTTTAAACACATCATAATTCCAATCCTCATCAGGCTAGAATTTCATTAGATGTCATTTTGGGTGAATACTAAATAAACAAACACAATATGAAGAGGTAGAATCCAATTTTCACCCTGGTAAAATTACAACCCTCATTAAAAATCTCAGGAAAATAAAACAAAGCAAAGGGGGCATTAAATTGGCACGATAGTAACACAGTCATGTAGTGTAATTACTTAGGATGAGTCACATAGCCACGTGTTACTAGATTGATGAAAAGGGTTGGAAACAGTAAATAAATAATACTTAAATCTACGGAGGAACAAAGTCAAAAATAATTACTCGGTTAATCAGTCTGCAAAACTGTGGCAATCTGCTCATTGCGAATAAATCGATAAAATCTTGTGTGTGTTTTAAAAACATTCATTACCATTGACAACAGTTGACAATATGTCTTCATTTTCTATTAAAATTGGCTGACGATACGATAAGTAATAGCAAGTGAAGATAATCGGGTAGGAGTCATTTGTTAAATGTTGCAACAAATTATTATTTTGAAATATGAATACGTCGAAAAATTGATGATCAGTCTGAACTAAGACTTTCTTTCTTTACTTAAAGCTGTTTTTCAAAAGTTTTCCTTTTTTATAGTTTATGAAAAAAATGAATACTGGATTCATCACATTGGACAAAACTATAAGAAAAGAGTGATCTTCTCATCAGCTGCACCGCTTATCCTCAGTAGGGTCACGGGGCTACTGGAGCCCAGCCCAGCAATCATCGGGCAGTGGGCAGGGGACACCCTGAACTGGTTGCCAGCCAATCGCAGGGCACACAGGGACAGACAACTCGCTCGCTCATTCACACCTAGGGACAATTTGGACCGGCCAATCCACCTGAAAAGCATGTCTTTGGAATGTGGGAGGAAAACCGGAGTGCCCGGAGGAAACCCACGCAAGCACGGGGAGAACATACAAACTCCGCACAGGAAGTCCGGTAGCTGGATTTGAACCCACACAGGAGGTTTCCAAGACCTTAGAACTGTGCTGCACACGCGCTAACCACTGCCCAGAGTGATCATTAATTTCCCCAAAAAAGATTGAATCACCAGTCTGGGGCTATAATACTACTTCAGAAATCAAACATACTTAAAATATGTACGCAAAACAGTACTTCTAAAAAAGAACTGTTGAAAAAACTCCCTGTCAGGACCAGAACGGAGACAGGACCCACTTGCGTACATTTTAGTTTCATTGGAAAGAAAGGAAAGGACTGCTGGTTGCGGGAAGCAGGTCACTCCGTACGCGGAAGTGGCATTTCCGTGGCGAGCGATGGCGTGTCAGGAACGGAAAAAAACGGGTCAGTAGCCGGGACAGGAGAGCAAAAGACGTGGTCGGAATCAGCAACGAGTCATGAGCCAGGAGAGGAGAGTAGCCGTGGTCAAGATAAAAAAAAACGGGTCAAACCTGGGAAACAGACGGGAGCAAAAACAGGTGGGAGTCAGGGTCGAAAAGCTTGCCTTGAGTAAACTGAGGTTCGCAGATGGACTGAGAACAGGTGACAGAAAGACGTGGATATGCATAGTGACAGGGAGCCAATCAGAGTCCGAAGCAGTTTACGCCAAAGGAGCGGGCACAGGTGCATCACATCGGTAATCATGACACTCCCTGGCGTGTCAGGAACGGAAAAAAACGGGTCAGTAGCCGAGACAGGAGAGCAAAAAACATGGTCAGCAATGAGTCAAGAGCCAGGAGAGGAGAGTAGACGTGGTCAAGATCAAAAAAACGGTCGAAGCCGGGAAACAGACGGGAGCAAAAACAGGTGGGAGTCAGGGTTGAAAAAGCTTGCCTAGAGTAAACTGAGGTTTGCAGACGGACTGCCAACAGGTGACAGAAAGACGTGGATATGAATAGTGACAGGGAGCCAATCAGAGTCTGAAGCAGTTGGCGCCAAAGGAGCGGGCACAGGTGCATCACATCGGTAATCATGACACTCCCAATAAAAGCATGCTATACTTGTCTATATTAATAACATATTTAAGCGTGTGTGTATGTAAAAATATTATTATTATACTTATTCCATCATCATCATTCTAGCGAATGTATTTTCATTTGTCTTACGAAATTATTGAGAAAACCAAGAAATGTAATCCTTAAAATTGGTTTTGTGGTTAGAACATCAAATTACATCTTTCATTTTATCATGTTTTATTTGGTCTTTTTTACTACTTCTAATTCATCTCAGATTTCTCTTATTTTACTATATATTTTTACTTTTTTGGATAACATTTTTTGAAGTTAATTTGTTATATTTTTACTTATTATTGTATTATAAAAAAATACACATTATTATTACAATTATTCCATCATCATTTTGATGAAAATATATTTTTAGCATACTTAATTATCTAGAAATTCTGAGAAACGTATTCCTTAAAATGAGTTTAGTGGTTAATATATGAAATTACATTTTTGATTTTCCCATATTTTTACAGGTTTTTCTCTACTTCTAAGTTGTTTTCATTTTGGACAGAAATATCATTATTTTAAGAAAACTATTTTTTCCCAATGAATGATATGCTAAACTTAAACACAAATCTTCAGATTACCCGTGTTTATAGATTTGTTTTTATTTTTTATTTTTTTTACTTATTTCATATTTTACTTAGTTTTTTTCTTCTGGAAAAAAGTTTTTTTTTTTTATTTATTATTTTATCTCTATTATTTTACTATTTTTTTTTTTAAGTTGCAAAAAATATTGGTTAATATTGATTATCGACGCACAAAACACATATGATTAATCCATCTGAATCATTGCTGATTAATTTGACAATTATTTGACAAGAAAAAATTAGTTCTTAATCTTGTGTACTGTTGCAGTAACAAACTCCTAGTATAATTTATCCATCTAAATCGAAATTTAATTCATCCAATCCAAATTACTTTATAAATCCCGATTTTAGTGTCTGGGTTTGTGTTTGTATGTGACCTATAGGCTCCGAAACGGCTGAACCAATTTTCTAGACAATTTACACAGTTACACTTTAGGGCCCTGTGAGTGTTTTTTGCAAGGTTTTCTGTGGTCTGTTCTCATGGTCTCTAGGACTCTCTGGCAGCCAAATTAGGTACTGCAGCTCCCGACCACCAACCACTCCAAGCAGCCGAAACCAATCTTCTCCTGCATTTGCTTGTAGACTGATGAAGAAGACTCTATTTTTACTTCTTTCCCTCACTTTTGTTCAAACCGAAGCTATTTAGCCAACACCACGGAATCGAATACAGAAGAGACCGGTTGAACAGGGATAGCGATCCAATTAGTAGAGCGGGAAGCAGTAGCCCCAAAAGACAGTTTACCGTGCCGCACCAGTTTCTTCCCGCCTTCCGAGTTGCCACTTATGCGCAAACGGTGGTCCGAGACGTTGCGGTGGCCCCCCCGCTGGCTCAAAGAAATCCCTTGCAGAGGGAGATTAACGACCACGCGAGAATTGAATATTAAACTGGCTTGTGTCTTTTGCGCCGTGTTTATCCTCCCCCTTTTCCCTCTCCTCTCATTTGTGATTCCCGAGTTGACCCACATAAGACAATAATAATATCGGAGAAATAATTCATGTCGCTTTCTGAAGCTTTTATAATGAAGTCGAGTCACGCTGAGGTATTATAATCAGTTTCAGCGGGTTTTTGACAGTAACCAGGAAGCATGTTCTATTAGAAACCATTTCACATAGTGTCATTGATATGACAACGAGCTAAACCACCAAAGAAGGACCGTGACCACAGATGATGTGAATTCCCTTATTTGGATGGTGAAAACTGCTTATAGTGCATAACAATGCATTGAGACCATGTGCCAAAAGGTCCACGAAAATAAAGTACAGTGGAACCTCGGTTTTTGAACGCCTCTCAGTTCAAATAAATCGGAGTCCGACCAAAAATATCGAGAAATTCTTGCTTCGCTGTTCGGTCAAAAAATCGGAGTTCGAACGCCGGTAATGCGTGAGTGCGTATGCTAGGGTGTGATGCTGAGCGGCATACGGGTGTAGATGGCTCTTTTCGTGACCAATTGTTATCGCGTGCGGACGTGCTTCGTTTTGCTTTCGCTTTTAATATAGGTGTACCAAGTGTTTTAATTATGCCTTCGAAGAAAGTCAGTGCAAGCAGCAAAGTTGCTACAGGTAAAAAAAGAAAAGTAGTGCGTACAACTATTGCATTTAAGAAAGAAATAATAGCAAAATATGAAGGAGGTGTGCAAGTGTCTGATCTTGCTAGGGAATACAGCATGCGCCTTCTGTTGACCACCACAAAGGTAAGAAATCCGATCATAATTCTTTTCTTTATCCTTTTTTTTAATTTCTACACGTTCATGTTAGCATTATCTTTCGTACGGAAGATTACGTTAACGCGAAGGTACGAATAGCCTGGGTTAGCTTTGTTTACATTGAACATTCGAGGTAAACATTCAGGGTGTTGGAACGGAGCCCAACTTTCAGGGTGTTGGAACGGAGCCCCCTTTCCAATGAACCGCTCACCACTTGTTGTGGAGACCCGGGTGCTAAATGACTTGTAAACGACCTGATTTTTTTATTTTTACACGTTCATGTTAGCGTAATCTTTCGTACGGAAGATTACGAAAACGCGAACGTACGATTAGCCTGGGTTAGCTTTATGTTTCTGTTAAACATTCAAGGTAAACATTCAGGGTGTTGGAACGCATTAAAACGATTTATTATTTTTAATGGGAAAAATGATTTTGGTGATTGAACAAAATCGGTTTTCGAACAGGGTTCTGGAACGGATTATGGTCGAGAACCGAAGTTCCACTGTACTTGAACTTTTACAAGATATAGTGACTCACACATCACACACATACTTTGTAAAAACTTACAGCATTGCTTTGTGAATTTTTTCAACATGGATGGAGATGTATTGCAACAGTTCTGTCAGTCGTTGTCTGAGCTTAACCGGAAGTGACACCCGAAAAAGGGATGTAGTATTATTTTCCTACACTTTTCAACTCCTACAAACACAAAATGTTTATTTGGAAGGGTTTATAACTTGTAGTTTGCATCCGTGTTTAGCCTTGTACTACATTTTAAACACGGTAACTTATTTACTAAACAAAAGTGTCACGGTTGCCCATTGCCCTCTCTTGGCCCCGCCTTTTGGCACCAGCTGCGGCTCGTTTCCTGATTGGCCTTCCCCCTCTTTAAGCTCAGTGCTCTCACTCACCCCTTGTCAGTCCGTCAACGAACCTCTGCACCAGCAAGACGTGTGTTTTGACTCTGTCCGGTATCGATCCAGTCTATCTCGTCCTGTTTGATATCTGACTCCAGTCTCCAGTGTCTGATATTGATCCCGTCCGTCTCGTCCAGTCTGATATTTTGCCACAATCTCTGGTATCCGGGATCAATTACCGCCTGTCTCATCCTGTCCGATATCTTGCGACAGTCCCCAGTATTCAGTATCGATCCCGTCTGTCTCGTCCTGTCTGATATCTGACTCCAGTCTCCAGCATCTGGTATCGATCCTGTCTATCCCGTCCTGTCCGGTATCGACCCCGTCGGTCTGGTATCTGCTCGCGTATCTAGTATCGATCCTGTCTGTCTCATCCTGTCCGGTATTGACCCATCTGTGCGGTATATGCTTATGTATCTGGTATCGATCTCGTCAGCCTCTGGCTTCCTGTTTTTCCACGCCGGACTTCTGTCTTACTTCTTCCGCCCAACGATCGCCGAATCACTGGCGTTTGTGTTAGCGTGCATTACTGCCCCATTCTCGTAAAATAAATCTTGTGTGAAAACCTTACGCATCTGGGTGGTCCTCCTGTTCTGGTTCTGACAAAAAGTAGTTGACTTAAGAGCAACACAGTAACATTCACCCATATCGAGTAGCTTAACTTGTTTGGGTGTTTGGGCATTTGGTTTGGCCATGGTCCAAAAGTTTGTGTGTGAGTTCTTCTCTACTTTTTCCCTTTTTTTATTTTCTTAGTTTTTTATGTGGTTATCTTGCTGTCGGTCACACCTCTCGAGTGATGTGACTGCGGTAGATATAGTTATTTAGAGCATATACAGCCAAACAAAATGAAATCTTCCGATGTGTGTGCAATCACCCTACACACAAATTTAATACTACGCAGGTCTTGTGGTAAGCCCGCCTCTCCGAAGAGAGCGAGCGTATCTTTAAAAAAGGGCGTCTGTCGTGTGTTTATTCAAGAATATGACACAATGGTGTGTAGATATAGGCTTATCGGAACAGGGGATAGGTTAAAAGGGACAGTGTGTTTTATTTAGTGTGTCCTAGTAGTACAAAAATCCTTCACAAAAAATAACAAAGATTTGATTAATGGGCAAAAAGTACATGAACTGTCACAGTGTAACTTTATAAAGTGGAATCTATACCTGGTAGTTGCTGCCATCTTGATGTGCCCATTTGGCACTGGTTTTCATTCGCATTAGACAATACAATGCCATCTATCTTTAAATATCATTACTATCGTGATGGTTTTAATACAATTACATTTAGCATGACATCAAATACAATTTTACTTAGTTTTTTATAATAAAGATAATATTATTTTTTTGATTGCTTTTAATAAATGTGTTTTGCCTTCTTTTAAGCTTTTGTTCAGGCACAGCATGCACACAAATAGCATTGATATTTTGATAAAAATTTTGAGCACAAAAAAATCTATCCATCTATCTATCCATCCATCCATCCATCCATCCATCCATCTATCTATCTATCTATCTATCTATCTATCTATCTATCTATCTATCTATCTATCTATCTATCTATCTATCTATCTATCTATCTATCTATCTATCTATCTATCTATCTATCTATCTATCTATCTATCTATCTATCTATCTATCCATCCATCTATCTATCTATCTATCTATCTATCTATCTATCTATCCATCCATCCCTCTCTCTCTCTCTCTCTCTCTCTCTCTCTCTCTCTCTCTCTCTCTCTCTCTCTCTCTCTCTCTCTCTCTCTCTCTCTCTCTCTCTCTCTCTCTCTATCTCATATCCCTCAAGAAGGGTGACTGACAACAAGACAAACACACAAAAACAAAGAAAAGAAAAAAAGAAAAAGTAGAAAAAAACACAAAAAATTGACGTTGGCCAACACAAATGCCCAAACACCCAAACAAGTAAAGCACCTCGGCACCCAAGTTGGTCACGCTTTCGTCCTTCCAGATGAAACCGTACACAAGATGTCATGTCACTCGGGTCAGGGTGACAACACACTCTTCTGGTCAACAACAGGGCATGACAGCTTTCACTGGTTTACCCCTGCCGCATCATACAGGTGCCCTGCCAATTCCTTAAAACACGTCCAAACGTCTCACTATCCTTTCACAACACCTCTCCGGTCATTCCTATCACCAACAAGAGCTCTAGATTCCACTACATTTAGACTTCTTTCCACCAGTGCACTCATGACACCATCCATCCACATCAATCGTGGCCTCCATCTTGGTTTCCTTCTATTTACTTCTGCAAATAAGATATACGATATGATAGTACATACATAAACATATTCCCAAGCTGACGCTTTTAAATACCTACCCCTATTCACATTTACCTTTCAGGAAAAACATTTTCAAATCAAAGCCATAACACAGCACCATTCCCTACAAGCAAAAATTGAACAAAAATACTTGACATTTCAAACCCACAATTTCAACACAATAATGGTAGGGACAAGTATTAATAGTGGTCTGAACAAAATACCAAAAATGGTAAAAACAAAAAAACCTACAATGGTAATAGACCTACATTACCAAGCCCCTTGCAGTGCACACTTTTAAATTAGTTTAAACCTGTGAAAATGTTTCCATGGTTTCAGTTGTTCAGTTCTTAAAACACAAGTAAGCCAAAAAACACACTCTTTAAATTCACGGACTGCTGTTTTAGTATTATTTTTAATAATTCAAAATTAAAGAAACATCGGTCTGAATTACTTATTCCTCGCCCTTTTATTATTAATTGTAAGCTATCCTCAATACAATAAGGACACCTGTAAATGTTTGGAAAAACACACAATAACCCACACTGACTAGAAAACTTTTTCTTCTTCAGTTTGTGGTCAGATTCTCAAGTCCGGTTGAACCTCAATTTCACAAGTTTGCAGGTGGGAATACCATACCTGTCAAGCTCCACGGCTCCATGCCCTTACAATATGTTATATTTTCCCTTACAAAATACAAAATAATCTTACATTATATATTTATTTCAAACGTGTTTATATATGTAGTTTAACATGTTATATTGTACATGTGTTTCGTTATATCATATATGCTGTTAACACTTTGTTGTGAGAGTCTGAGTTGCTCGACATGAATGAGGTTTATTATAAAAAAGTAGCTTGGACGTTCACTGTATAAGGAAAAAATACTTGCAAACATAATTAAGTAGAATAATACATTTTCTTATTCCAATTATGAATTCATTTTCTGCATTAAATCATTGTTGGTAATATACTGATTAAAGGGATAACCACAAACCTGTCTTTTTTCATTTTCTCCTTTTATACTTCCTTTTTTTCTTAACTTCTTTATACAACATAATAATTCGTAATATAATGCATCAAAGCAAGTGAGTTGTTTGAGAGCCGGCTTTCTTTAATGACTTGAGCCAAAAAAGCCCATTCTCTAAAAAGAGACGGACTTCCTTTCACTACACAGCTCGAAGTCAAGTCATGTTTATTTGTATAGCCCTTAATCACAAAGAGTCTCAAAGGGCTGCACGGATCAAAGACTATTACAAACTATTATTACAGACTAATAACCTACATGAAACACACAACTCGTTTGACTTGATTGATTTGCCGTTTCGTGATACCGGATGGTACCCATAGTTGACAAATTTAAGTTTTTCTGTACAGATTTTCTTGTACGTCGTACACGTCTTAAAATGCATAATAAACGTACAGGTTGACAGGTATGGAATACATTTAAATTTTGTAAAATAGAACATGAAACTGATCCTCCTGCTAGATATGACCTCACATTTCCATTGAATAAGTATCAGCTACCACTGAAAGGACACATTTGTGTACCCTTGATGTCACTGATGCGTCTCAAATTTACTCAACCTAGTTAAACAATTATGCTAGTTTTGAAAAAAAATATCATAAAATCCATGAGTGTTTCACCTTTTATGCTCTTATTGAATGATTACATAAAGCTTATCTAATTGAAATGATGAATGATAATAATTAAATATCTCCTCAGATGTTTGACGGTAAACATGTCATTGAAACAGAAAGAATAATAATTTGCTAGCCTTTAAAAAAAAATTGTCACTTGTGCTGAAAATGTCTTTTTTTCTCAAGAGTCTGGACACTGATCGGACGCAAGTTGGATTTGTTCGTAATTGACTTCAGTGCTATATTTTTTATGTTTAAGGTTTATATGAGTTACTCAATTGATTAGTACTAAAAAAATAAACATTTCATAAAATAATATGCTCGATAAAAATAAATAAAGTGAAGTTTAACTTACTTTTGGAAAATGGGCTTCAAATGTTAGGAGACTTCCTCCTCTGTGGTAGAAAGTGGGCAAAAATAAGCACTCCAACCATTTTATCAACCGCATCAAGCTTTCTTATTCCACTTTCATTTAAAAAGAAACTGCTCGCCTCTTATTTACACTAACCATATTGACGTCTGTACAAATAAACATGCCTTGACTGGTTGGTGTAAGCTAGAACAGAGCAAGTTTCTTCCCATGTGTGATTTTGACAATTTTTTAAATCACGTTTAATAGCTCTTTTATTCACAATTGTGCAATGTTCCGAAAGGTTCAAATACTTTACCACTGTATTTTGTGAAAAAAGCAACACCCAGCCTGCCATTTTTGCCCTTTTTACACCGTTTAATGAGGGTATAATTTGGTCACAACATGTCTGCTTTGACAGGCGCAAAGGACTTGAGGAGGCCGATGTAGCGGAGATGACGTGTAATGGCCCCTTTCATAAAGGACACCAATACCCCCAAGCGCCACATGAAGAATTGTACAAAAAGAACACTGGTCATATTTCAGAACCAATTGAGAAAACGGACATTTTCCCGTAGCGCTGGATATTATTTGTATTCACTTATTTTGTGCTCTTGCCAAGTTCTCACACTGGGCTGGGGAATACATATTCGGAATGTCATTGAGTTCTTGTAAATGAAGCAGTTTTCAATAAAATAATTACACGACAGAACATAATGTGGCAATTTAATTATCTTGAGAGCAATTGACTGTATACATCCAGGAAGTCTAAAAATCAAGGTCCCCAAACAGACTCATCTGTGGCTTGACACATTTTTAGACAGAGTTAGGGAAACTTTGTAAAGACAACTTCAATTGTTATGATGATGGACATATTTGGAGGAGGCAGGAACTGCAGGTAGAGGTGCTCAAAACAAGGACGGTACAGTGGAACCTCGGTTTTCGAACGGCTCTCGGTTCGAACAAATCGGAGTCCGACCAAAAATTTAGAGAAATTCTTGCTTCGCCGTTCGGTCAAAAAATCGGAGTTCGAACGCCGGTAATGTGTGAGTGCGTACGCTAGGATGCGCTGCTGAGCGGTGTACGGGTGTAGATCGCTCTTTCCGTGACCAACTGTTATCGCGTGCGGACGTGCTTCGTTTTGCTTTCGCTTTTAATATAGGTGTACGAAGTCTTTTAGCCCCTAATTATGCCTCCGAAGAAAGTCAGTGCAAGCAGCAAAGTTGCTACAGGTGAAAAAAGAAAAGTAGTGCGTACAACTATTGCATTTAGGAAAGAAATAATAGCCAAATATGAAGGAGGTGTTCGAGTGTCTGATCTTGCTAGGGAATACAGCATGCGCCTTCTGTTGACCACCACAAAGGTAAGAAATCCTATTCATAATTCTTTTCTTTATCCTTTTTTTTATTTTTACACGTTCATGTTAGCGTAATCTTTCGTACGGAAGATTACGATAACGCGAACGTACGATTAGCCTGGGTTAGCTTTATGTTTACGTTAAACATTCAAGGTAAACCTTCAGGGTGTTGGAAAGGATTAAAACGATTTACATTATTTTTAATGGGAAAAATGATTTCGGTGATCGAACAAATCGGTTTTCGAACAGGGTTCTGGAACTGATTATGGTCGAGAACCGCCGTTGCACTGTATTTATTGACAAACTCAGGACATAAATACCAAACAAACAATTGGGCACAAAACGAACAAAATGCCTGAACAAAAACCAGAAACTCGAACCGGGACAGGAAAATGCAAGTAGCAAAGTAACAACAAAACCAATATCAAAGAAGTCTGACGCGGTGGTTGGTGAAAATGACACAAAAAGGTGAAAGCAAAAAATGTCATTTTTAAGGGTTCAAGATGATTGGTTCCAGGTGTGTGATAATTTGATGCACCTGTGCCCTGTTCAAAACGCCAGTTGGGGCCCCCTGGTGGTGGAAGGCATGCTAGACCATACGCTAAATTTCTTACTTAGTCACAGGATGGGACTGTATCAATGAAACAATTGCTGGACTTGAACAGTGGGCCTCAAAGGAGTGTTCTTTTACATTTTCTGAGTAGTGCAGGACTTTTAAACAGGATTTGAGTAGGGGAATAGTGACGAGGATGTTGTGATAGGGGGCGGTAATGCCTCAAAGAGATGGATGCCAACCGCTATTAAACCCTAAGAAGAAGAAGAGGAAGAAGAAGGAGGATGGGACTGTTAAGGACAGTGATGCTATCATGGTAAACAGTGTTTATTTATTATTATTATTACCATCATTATTATTTTTTGTTGTATTATAGCAAATCAATCACTGTAATATATTTGTTTTACTCAAGTACCCCCTAATCAGCACTAAGTATTTTTGGTTGTAAAACATAGTTGTGATATGCCCTCAATATCAAATACTGTAAACAGGGGGTCGTCATCCAGCACCTCTGGAGTCCCATGTAGCTATTTGAGGCTTCTTAGTGGTTCCCTGGCACTTGTTGAAAAATATTTGATAATGGAAAATGATCAATTTTCTGTAGGAGGACAAACATGACAAAACCGGAGGTTTCCAATGAATATCGAGATGTATGCCATATGTGTTGCCTTCCTTAAAAGGCTTAAACAAAGGTTTTGATATTTTTACGGCTCCAGACAGGTTTTTTGGGTCCAATATGGCTCTTTCAACATTATGGGTTCCTACCTCCTGAGATAAACCTATGTAACAATAAAGTACAATTCAGAAACTTAGATTTTCAAACCTCAGCCAATCGCTCCCTTAATTAATTACTACAATTTCCCTTATCAAGCAGTAACCAACCTTAAAAACACAACACGGGACCTATTTACTCAGACCAAACTATGTAGACCACCTATTGGCAATCTACGATCATGTTGGCTGCTACCAGTGACCGAAACTATTTTGATTAGAGCCAAAATGAGTGACACATGGTCTGTTGTTTTTGTTTTTTTCATTGTCCAAAATGTTCGTAATCTTTAAAATTAGCTAAATGACTAGCAGGTGGAAGTTAATTTTCAATTTGATCCTTTTTTCTATTTCTAAATTCAAAAATATTTTTTCTGACTGGACCTCTCGGGTTGCAGGGGCACCATTTCCTATGGTGTGTACAGGCTGGTGCCGCCTATCCCTCTACCCGGTCTCAAACCGTGGACTTTTTTTCGCTTTGGGCGAATATGCTAACCACTGCACAACGGAAACTGACTACCATGTTTGTTTGCTTATAGAATAGAATAGAATAGAATAGAATATACCTTTATTGTCATTGTTACAACATGGGACATATTGTGACAACAAAATTGGACGACTCCAGTTTCACATTTTACAGTGAGGATAAGGAAAACAAAGAGATAAAGGAACAAAGAAGATGTTTTAACTGTCTTTGTTGTATAGGCTTTGTTTCCTCCAGAGGGGGAGGGGTGTATGAGGGGGTGAGGGACAGACAGAGATGGGCGGATCCAACTAGATGTTTCATCTTACTGAACACACGGTCCAGTGTTTTTTTCCCTAATTGCTCAGTCCACGTGTTGAATGGATTTGGAAAGTACATGGGTTTATGGGTTTAGCTAAAATAACAACAGTTTAATTTCGTCAACAGGTCAACTGCATGGTTGGCTGGTTGCTGTTTGAGGGGACCAGGAAAACAATTACACTCCTTAGCAGTAGATGGCGGTAATGGTAGTCTACACCGGCCACTTCCCACCACAGAGAAACACCAGTAAAGTTTATTTGAAAATACTGAGCATGGCAAAATAAAGAAAACGCGTTTTATGCAATCCATTATTTTGAAAACAAAGAAGGACGAAAAGCTCAGTGTGTATTTTACATGAAAGTCGGAAGCCGTCAAAACCGAAGTGACATTTGGAAACAAAACACAATTCTTTTGAAGATAAACCTCCAGAGAACTTCAGAAGAATACTTCAATACCTGAAGACATCACACAAGAGTCTTGCTTCGAGCACAAAGAAGTAACAGGTACTACGTGCCGGGTGGCATATTGTTTCAAAATAATAATATCTGCCCTACACTATCATCCACTGAGTTTGAAGGCTTTGTTGAAAAAAACCGTTATTACCAGACTGTTGGTCATTTTTCTTTCTTTTTTTCTTACAATTTGTATTCTGGTGTTTTACTTTGTGATAAATACTTGATTAAACCACAATCAAACTCTGTTTTGTCTCCGGTGCTTCTTTGTTTTTTTGTTTTTTTAATACCCACACTTGTTTTTGTATTACAGGCACTCGCGTGAGACTCTCATGTAATAGGCCAGTGCGCCGGAGCAGTTGCATGGAATAGGCCAGTGCGCCATATGAGCCGGAAACAAAAAAAATCGAACCAAGGAGAGTGCGCCCTTAAAAACAGTGCACCAAAATGGGACGCAGGAGCTTCATCTCGTTTCTTTTTTGTTTCTCTGCTCCAGACTCTTGTTGCCGTTTCAAGGCCATGTTTGCACAAGTGTTCACCAAATTACAAAGAAGGCATAATCGAACATACCATGGGACTGGAAATAGGCCGGGGCACGAAGCAGATTCACCCCTTTTCCTTAGTAAATTTGGTTTATCCTGCGTTTCTATTTTTTAACCATATTAGCGCATATTATTAACACTTTCAACACTTGACACTTTTTTTTTTTTCACGACGCTGATTTCTGAATAAATGCTGCTCTTCGAGTATCAATGGGAATTACTTAAAGTCATTTTGGTTCTGTTAGTCATTTGTTTTGTGAAAATTTGTTTTTTTTGCATATTTTCAATGTTACAAGATGTGGGGGAAATTACGGGGGGTTTTTGGGTTTTTAAGGGTTATTGATCTATCTTCGTTATTCATTATCCATTATCCGTTATCGGTCAGTTCATAATACGCTACAAAGCCTAGGAGCCGGGACACTTACTCTCAGCCAAAAGGCCAAGCTAAGGTCCTAGCCCTAAAGCCTTGCTGCAATCATTGCGAATGCACCGTTCCCGGAGGTACTGCTATACCGGGCCGATGTGTGGAGTGGACAGAGCAAGCTCTTATTCCATCTCCGGAATGCAAAAATCAAAGATCATGGCAAAGGCCTCTTATACCGTGAATTTAACATTTACGGTATGCTTCTTTACGGTCTACTATATAATATAGTCTATATTTTACACCCAGTATATACTTTATGCTTTTATAACGTTGTGTATTTGTATTTCTGTAGTGCTCGATAAGTGTGTGGTTTTACGATTTCACTTGGTGTTCAGAGACAAGCACCTCCAAGGTCAAAAAACGGCTTTTCCTCCCAAGTTCCATTCATAGAATAGAATATACCTTTATTGTCATTGTTACAACATGGGATATATTGTGACAACGAAATTGGACGTGGCACTCCAGACACATTTTGCAGTGAGGATAAGGAAAACAAAGAGATAAAGGAACAGATAAGATGTTTTAACTGTCTTTGTTGTACAGGCTTTGTTTTCCTCCGGAGGAGGGGTGTATGAGGGGGTGAGGGACAGACAGAAATGGGCGGATCCAACTAGATGTTTGATCTTACTGTACACACGGTCCAGTGTTTTTTCCCTAATTGCTCAGTCAAGTCAAGTCAAGTCAAGTCATTTTTATTTGTATAGCCCTAAATCACGAAGAGTCTCAAAGGGCTTCACAGATTATTACACTATATTACACAGACTATTTTTCAGCCGACGAGAGTAGGTTATTCATATGCTATGGAGTAGAAGTGAGTTTTAAGTTTAGATTTAAACATTTCCACTGAGGTTGCAGATCGGATCTCAGGGGGAAGAGCATTCCACACCACCGGTGCCCGGATGGAGAACGCTCTGAACCAGCAGAACACTTCTTTGCTCTTGGGATCACCAGAAGACAGTCCACGTATTGATTGAATTTGGGAAGTACAGTCCTTAAACATGCCCGATTAAAGTCACCGGCGACGATAAAAGCTCCGTCGGGGTGTGCAAGCTGCTATTTATTGATAGCAGCGGGCAGGAGATTTAGCCCTATGCTAACGTTAGCATCCGGTGGAACGTTAGCATCCGGTGGAACGTAAACAGCAAGCACAATGACCACAGTTAGCTCTCTCGGTAGATAGAAGGGTCTACACGATACTGCTAGAAACTCTATATCGAGTGAGCAGTGTGTGTCAATGATTCGGCTGTTATTGTAGCGCACAGTCCCCAACCCGCTTTTACCGGAGTCTCCGTCTTGGTCGTGCCGGTGAAGCGTGCATCCTGCTTTCATCTTAACAGGTTTCGGTTTTGGGAGAGTTTGACTCCCAAATTCCAAGCCGAGAGCTTGCTTTTCTCCTCACAGAAACGCATTGTTTCTACAAAGTTCCCTATCCCTTAGCTTGTTTATTATATTTGCCCGCTGTCTAGCGACCAACATTATACACTGCATTTAAATTTGTGATTTCTGTCTGAACCAATCAGAAACCTTTTGCAAGCACGTGTTGTCTTCTATCCTCCAATCAGAATCCACGAAACAGTATGAGAAAGATGCTCACGCTTCATTCCACGGGAATCTTTCATAGCAATCTAAGTATATGTTACCCTTGTCCGAAACGTTTTAAGAAATAATTTTTTTGGTAAAGAAACTAGAGTCTCCTTTTTCATCTTGTCATCTGTCACAGTTGCCATGGCCCCCAATTGGCCCCGTCCGTGTGGCGCCAGCTGCGGCTCTTTGACAGATTGGTTTTCCGTCTATTTTAAGCTCAGTGCTCTCATTCTTGGTTTGTCAGTCCGTCAACGAACCTCTGCCCCGCAATACGTGGCTTTTGACTCAGTCCTGTTTTCCTGTTGGTAGCTCCAGTCCGGTATTGTTCCTGTTTATTTTTGTCCTGTTTAATATCAATTTCCAGTTCCGTTCCCGTCATTTTTTGTCCTGTTTATTATTCTCTCCAGTTTTCGTTCCCGTCTTATTTGTCCTGTTTATTTTCGATATCTTGTTTCATTATCAATCCTGTCTTTCCGTCCTGTCCGGTATCGACCCCAACTGTCCGATATCTACTCGGGCAATTGGTATCGATCTCGTCAGCCTCTGGCTTCCTATCATTTCACGCCAGACTGCTGCCTGACATGCATAACTCCCTATTTCCCGTAAAATAAAAGGCTTGTGTGAGAACGTCACGCGTTTGGGTCCTGATCTTGTTTTGGTTCATGACAGTCATCATTTTGAACCTGGCGCAAAATACGAGGAATTTTCTCCAGTTTGTATCAAATTACAAAAAATGTGATTTTCTATGAAAACTAAAAATCCCTTTTTTATAATGTCAATGTTAATTTTTCCTTGGTAGTTTATGGTGCATTAGTGCCATTTGCATTTACTCCAATTTTGGTGTGCAGTTTTTTTTTTTGTCTAAGAACCACTTTCGACCTAAAAATGGCGCTCTTGAATGCGACTGTAAAAAAAAAATCTAATTCTTAAAATTAACTTTATACAATGTGAAATGGGATTTTCAGTGTTTGGCATCAACTGTGTCTATTCCACTAGCTCTGGTTTAAACTGCTTTCAATGGATACATTTGGGAAGCTGATTTATATTCTAGATTTGTCGCACAGCTTGTATTAGTGTCTGAAGTAAGACCACTTCTGGACTACTGTTCTGGATTAGATTATTTTTGTGTTTTCAGATTAACTCACACCTGGCAGAGTCAGTGAACTCAGTCTATGGGTGGCATAGTCTAAAGAATCCAGGGCTGTTTGATGGCAGGAACAGAGGAACCATAAAATATACGCTCAGGGTAGGCCAGACATCAGTGGAAAACAAACATCCCCACATCCTCTGCTGTTGGTACAGTCAATATAAAGGAGTTTAAAAATAGGAGTCAGGTGCGAGTAATTGGAAGCAGGTGTGCATGGTTTGAGATCTCCCCCAGGTTTCCCCCCTTTGGGGAATGGTGGGGTGCCAAATGCCAACGGATTTGTGCTGGTGAGCCTTGAAGAAACCTTCAAGTTTTAAGGTCTGGTGCGCCTCCTTCCACTAGGGGGTGACGAGGAGTTTTGGAACTGGGCACAGGTGTGTCCAAAATCTAAACACCTGCCACAAATGATCTACACTGCTATTTTGGACGGCACATGTGTCCGATCATTTTCATTTTCTCTGTATGTTCATTCCACTGCCACGCCTGGTTTGGCTTCTTTTGTGTCTGATTTCTGGTTTGGACATTTTCTCAGTGGTTTTGTGCCCACTTTTTTAGTTGTTACTTTATTATTTGCATTTTCCATTCACGGTTTTTACTTTTTTGGGGGTTTAGACTTTGTCAAGTTTGGTTTTGTTTGGACAATTTGTTTTGTGGACCCTTGTTTGTTTGTCACTTTGTTCCTGTGTTTTGTCACTAGGTGCCATCCATCTTTTTGGACACGCCTGCCTCCGATTCCTGCTTCCCTCGCACGGGTCCATCAACCCTCAAAACTTGACAGAATGACCTGACCACCGAAGAACCCAAAGGAAGTCTTCCTCATACCTGTCCCGACAAGTTTGGTTTCCTGTCTCGGCAGCGAGGAGAATGTCCCTTAGCCCTTCCTGGTTTCTAGTCCTACATGTGTAAGTGATAACTTTGATTTACATTTCGCCAACAAACGTTTCAAGATCTTGTCAAGAAAATGAGTATTTCTGTTACTGATATGTCAATTGTGTTTTGTGATAATGACAAAGGTTGTGGTTTGCCAATAAAATGGTAATTTTGCATTAAAACTATTTTTGCATTTGTATAGTATATCGAAACGTAGAGAATTTCTTCTTCCTCGGCTAAGATTTTTATTACTTAATACAGCAAATGTATCTTGTTTTTGACTCATTTCTAATTTATTTCCAACTTAACACAAGAATATTGATCTTGTTGTAACCTTCTTGCTAACTACTTTTGAGCAATCCTGGCTAAAACCCAGTTTGTTTCTAAACAATAATTCTGCAAAACAAGCACAAATATCTTAAAACGAGACAAAAAAACTTGACAAGTCCACTTAATATAAGTATAAACTGCTTATAATAACATTTTTAGGTATCTTATTTTCTTTTCTTTTTTTCTTGATTCAAGAAAACTTAATGAGACGGATTTTCTTGCTGCAACTGGCAGATAATTTTGCTTGAAACAAGTAAATTTCCTGCAATAGCGGCTATATTTTCTTGTTTTTTTTAGAGGCAGTTTTTTGCAGTGTGATGGTGTGGAGAAAGCACCCTCGGCCGCGACTGGTTGCGTGTGCTGGCGGAGAGAAAAATGCCCCTCGGTTGCGCCTGGTTCCTGTTTTAGCGGCGAGTCGCAAAGACCTTCAGCCGTCCATTTTTCTTTTTGGGCTTTCTAGTATCTAGCGTTTGAGGGGAGGTTATGTTAAGGTCTGGATGCCTCCTTCCACCAGGGGGTATGAGTTTATAAGGGACTTTGCAAAGGTTCACAGACCTGTCCCCTTTTGTTCTCTGTCACAAGCCAGAAACGGAGATAGAACCCAGTAGCGTTCGTTTACTCAGTTTTATTGATGAAGAGAGAGAGCAGTGCTTGCTTCCACGATCCGATGATCGACGGACACGGGTAGCAGGTGGTTGGAACGCGGAAGTGGCACTTCCGTGTCGAGCGAGGATAATCGTAGGCAGCAGAGATACTGGTCATTAGCCGGGACAGGAGAGCAAGGGCGGCATCGAGTTCAGAAACTAGGTCGGCAACAGGTACCAGGCAGGAAGCGGGGCAAAGCGGGTCGGATGTCGGGCAGAAACAGGTCCAGAATCAGGTTGGCAACAGGTATCAGGCAGGAAAAAAAGGGCTAGAAAATGACGGAATGAATGGAGCTTGCCTAGCTAGGAGCATTGGTTCGCAAACGGTCTGACAGCTTCCTCTTGGAAGTCACAGGTGCCCTGAATCAGAAATCATGACCGTTCCAAACCCTGTATAAGGACATTTTGGACAGCACACACCGTCGATATATCTGTTTGAGAACAACCCACCTCATTGAAACTCAATCACAGATGACCGGATGCTATTTTGCTATCTTGAGGAAACTTTGACGATCATTGAAGTCAACTCATTTAAACTCACTCACAGATGACCGGATGCCGTTTGGGACTTCGGGTTTTATCAGCAGGTCAGGGAGACCTTAGATTGTGGACCCTGGGTTAAACGGTGTGACATCAATTTTAAAGGTGTAGTGAGGTGACGATCAACGGACACGGGTAGCAGGTGGCTGGAACGCGGAAGTGGCACTTCCGTGTCGAGCGAGGATAATCGTAGGCAGCAGGGATACTGGTCACTCGCCGGGACGGGAGAGCATGGGCGGTATCGAGTCCAGAAAAGAGGTCGGCAACAGGTATCAGGCAGGAAACAGGGCAAAACAGGTCAATGCTTGGGATGGCAGAACAGGGCAGAAACGGGTCCAGAAACAGGTCGGCAACAGGTATCAGGCAGAGGAAAACAGGGCAGGAAAATGTCGGAAGGTATAAGCTTGCCTAGCTGGGAGCATAGGTTTGCAAACGGTCTGACGGCTTCCTCTCGGAGGTTTAAAGAGAGTCTCTGAACCAATCAGCGCTCCGGGCTGTTGGCTCCAATTGAGCAGTCACAGGTGCCCTGAATCAGCAATCATGACATTCTCACCCCTTTATAAGGACATTTTTAACAGCACACATGGAAGGGTCATTTTAATATCCACCACCATGCCAGGTTTGTATTGTTTCTGTTCTTTTTTTACTCTGCTCCTTGCATTTTCCACTTCCAGTTTCAGTCTTTGTTTTAAATTTAAACTTTGTAAAGTTTGGTTTTGTTTGGATATTTAGTTTTGTGAACCCTTGTTTGTCGTCACCTTGCACCTCTTTTCATTATTTAATACCATTCCTCTATTATGAGCACCCTTGCTTCCCACACATGGGTCCATCAACCCCAAAATTTTACACTAAGTCTATAATTCCTCTCTACAGTTTCTTCAGGGACCAACCAGCATGGGCGCTAGGCAGTGGCACCTGCCGGACCCACTTCTAAAGGTTTATACCTCTGCAATGTCACATTTCTTTTCCAGTCTGACGGCTTTTATTCGACACATTATAAAGACTCGGGAAATCCCACAATGTTTTACTGGGCGGATTATCAGTTGTATAAGAAGCTTCTGGCCTTGCGCTCATTCAGCCGAACACATCTCGAGCGCAAGGTCCTTGTCCCACTTGGATGGCCACTTGTGTTTCATTGCAAATACAGTTATCGGCAGAGTTCCCTCTAAGCTGCGCGTGTGCGCAATTGCGCACTACCCGCAAATTCACTGCGCACAAGAAAATCTAGACGGCGCACAGAAATGAGGGCTCAAAATTACTAATTAAGAAGCGACTTAAGTCAAAGTACAGTGCATGAAGGTAAAAATACACGGGTTCCCCTGACGTTGTGTCCTAAATGCGGTATTTTGAAGTCGAGTCAGAGTAGAACGAAGTTGAGTAAAGTTAGTAGAGTTGGTCGAGAACCGGCTTCTTCGGCTTGGCTCCTCAGGTTGTTTTTGCTTCTTAAATCCCAACATGACCAAATAGTATGTAAAACTTTGCACAAAATGACTTAAAAGAATGGGGGAATAGAACAAAAAAGAAAAAAATACCAAAATGAAAAAGTAGTAAAAAGCCGAGAATAAAAAAAAAATAAGGAAAAGAAAAAAAAAAGAAGGACAAATTTAGAAATAATCCAGAAAAAAAAGAAAATAAATAATTGCGGAAAAAAGTAAACAGAGAACAGAAATAAAAAAGTAACAGTTCGGAAAAAATAAACACAATGAGATTTTTTTTAAGGAATTTTAAAAAAAGTAGAAAAAAACACGGAAAAAATAAAAAAAAGTTTGTGTTGCATTCAAAAAATTTCCAATTATATCAAGTGAATCTTGTTGCCAACATTGTACTTCCACTAAAAAAATGTGATTAAGTACAGTTATGTATCTTACAACCGACTCAATAAGCCCCCAAAAATGTTAATATTATGGGACAAAATATATCTGGAAATTAAAAGAAATGGATATCTTGTGAAAGAATTGTAAGAACAAACGACGTTTGTAGGCTGTACAACCTTTGCAATAGTACATGAGTCAATTCATTCAAAGAGAAAAATAATTTTGCATCGCCGGAAACTCAGCAAAATGTAACTTGATGTCAAGTTTTGGACATGTTTGATCATGAATTATCTTGCCACACTTGGGATTATGGTTGCTCACTGTTGTTTCAAGCGTTGCACACCGACTTTGTGTGAACCGTGGAAAATTAGAGGGAACATTGGTTATCGGTATGCGTATTCATTCGGCGGCATCGTATTATCTTTGTATAACCGTGTTTCGTCCTTTGACCTCTTACCAATGGATACGAAAAACAATATATTCCTTCAAGGGTTCCATTAAAACAGACTAAGACAAGGATCCAGACACAGTTCCAGAAGGGGTATTTGTCATCGATTGATACCTGCTTTCTTGATGGAGCAAGAATGATGGGATACTTCGGAAAATTGATGAGTTTTCTTCAAACCAACTGATGACGAGTAAGGCTTGATTTCACAGCATACTCACAGGATATGACATGAATCCATTGTGACGTATGGATTGCAAAGTGAAATTGCTGTGTTGTCGTTGATTGAAACCTATGGGAATTAGCTAATCCGTTCAAACCCCACTGTACCTCATGAAAATATTACTAAAAGCAATACTGATTTCTAACATAAGTTTCTCATCTCATCTCATTAGCTGCACCGTTTATCCTCAGTAGGGTCGCGGAATCATCGGGCAGTGGGCAGGGGACACCCTGAACTGGTTGCCAGCCAATCGCAGGGCACACAGGGACAGACAACTCGCTCGCTCATTCACACCTAGGGGCAATCTGGACCGGCCAATCCACCTGAAATGCATATCTTTGGAATGTGGGAGGAAACCGGAGTGCCCGAAGGTAACCCACGCAAGCACGGGGAGAACATACAAACTCCGCACAGGAAATCCGATAGCTGGATTTGAACCCACACAGGAGGTGCCCAAGACCTTAGAACTGTGCCGCACACGCGCTAACCACTGCTCCGCCGTGCTGCCCTAACATAAGTTTATATAACTAAATTATATTTTGAATAGATATACATGAACATAACATTTTATGTACCCTTCGTGTGACGTGACCTGGGCTGGTCCAGTAGAGTTAGTGGGTGGATGCAGAGAGTCAGTGATTTCTAATGTTCCACCTCTGAAGATTTTCATACACGTAGAAATGTTCTTGCTTTATTCCCCTTCTTATTGTTTATTTTAAACAAAAGACTAAAAGGGGTTTACAAATAATTTTGATTTGATTCTATGACTGATTGTTTACAGTCATAAAACAGTCATCTTCACGTTTCTATATAATCAAGCTTTTTTTTCCAGATTTATTACGTTTTTGCTTCCCCTTTAGCATCACTGCAAGCCTTGGGACCCATAGCGAATAAATACAGTAAACAAAAACAGTATTGTATAACCAATTGCAACGTCTTATGAAGCACACAGGATTGTGAATGAAAAAGGCATTGCTGGAGGTAGTTCAGCTAAGTTTCATGTTGCCGTGACTCAAATCAATGGTCGACCACCATTTGATATTGCGTCGACCAATAGCAGACAGGCTTCCTGGAGACGTAACTCTACATATGCACAAACTCCTCAAATTTTGGAATCTTTAAGTCTTTGGGCACACACATTGATTGGTTGATGTTGTATAGTGGGGGAAATGCTGTAAAGAGAGGCCTGGAAAAACACCCTATTCCACTCTGGTGTAAAAGTGAAGTGAAAACGTCCTCAGGCGAGGTCTAGTTATCCCAGTGTTCACTGTATTAAGGTTGGGCATGTCTGGTACGTGTTTTTTCCAGGTTTTACGAGTTTACAGTCTTAAGTCAGGGTGTCCAAACTTTTCATAAAGCGGGCCAAATTTGGTAAGCCGAAAATGTGTGAGGGCTGACTATTCAGCCTGGCATTTCTTGAACAGTCTTTAATAAATTCACCCTCTGTGAAAGGTGAATTGCCTTTGTAGCAATTGTATTTGACTCGCAGATTCTCGTGAAAAAAACCCTGCTGCTCCGTTCCAACAGCTTCCAGTTGTGTCACATTTTCACAGCATTCCAATTCCAATCTGTTTTTTGTCGTCGGCATGTCTCGTCTGGTATTTTCTTGTCATATTATGTTCTTTGAAAACAGCTGCAGTCTTGAAAATTAGGCACACGCAGTTGTTTCGGATTTTTGTGACAAAAATACTCAGATTTTCACTTGTCCAGAACGCGGCAGCCCTCACAGTCAACTTTCCTTTTTCTTTTTTTACAGTAGCCATGTTGGAAATAGGGTGGAGTGACATTCTCACTGAAAGCCAAGGTGGCCGAAGGGCTATTGCCATCATCTGGTGAAACGGTGATTTTTTTTTTTTTTTTTGTACAAATCTGTTTCATACTGCGGTCAACATTACCAGCGGGCTACATATTATGATTTTTTGTCAGAGGCTGCGGGGCGGTAGAAATTTGATCACGGGCTGTAACGGGTCCCTGGACCGGACTTTGGACATTACTGCTCTAAGTATTATTTTTCCGGCCACTGATCCATCATCCAAATACATTGGAACTTCCATTTTTTTAACTGCTCACTCAGAAAAAGAGGAGATTATTCTTCACAGGCTAACACCTTCACGAGTGGATGGGCTTCCCCTTTTAACTTTGTTTAAGGAATTCCTTGTTGCGGCTAAGTGTATTCAGCTGTATATGCCTCTAAGGTACATTGTGTTGAGATAAAAGGTGTGTTTAACTTGCAATTAAACACATTAGCAGACTCCCACAATTAAATTGAATAAATATTTTATGTGTTAACACGGCCCCCCTGCAGGAGAGAAAGAATGCCATCCCTGGACAGCTTACACCTTAGACTGGTCCCAAAACTCATTCATGGTTTCAAAGCACTGTCCAAACATTTGGTCATTTCCATCCATCCATCCATCATCTGCACCGCTTATCCTCAGTAGAGTAGGTGCTGGAGCCCATCCCAGCCATCTATGGGCAGTGGGCAGGGGACACCATGAACTGGTTGCCAGCCAGTCGCAGGGCACACAGGGTCAGACGATTCGCTCGCTCATTCACACCTAGGGACAATTTGGACCGGCCAATTAACCTGAGATGCATGTTCTTGCACGGGGAGAACATGCAAACTCCGCACAAGAAGGTTGGTAGCTGGATTTGAACCCATGACCACAGAACTGTGCCGCACACGCGCTAACCACCGCCCCGCCGTGCTGCCCCATTTGGTCATTTCCAAGCCACATAAATCTTGGAACGTGAGTGACTCAAGTTCTAATTGCTATTGAACATTGTGTTTCGTCTCCTCTGTTATAAGGTGCTGTTAGAACAGTAAATTGTGGGACTGGTCACCAAATTTCGAAAATTGAAAGTTGTTGAGAAGAAATTTTGGCGGATAAGATTTTTTCGCATAAAGAAGGACATGATGACAAAATAATATGTAAGTTGCACCAGCCTAAGAGTTCACATAGGAAAACAGGCTGCACATTTATCAAACTTGTTCTGTAAACACTAACAAAAACGATTGGAACGATCAAAGCGAATTCAAAGACATAGTGTTAGGACCAATCCCATTACTTCCTCGCCGAGACCCAGCTTGTATTAGATTTGTGTGTTAGGAAAAAATCCACTCGTGTGTGAAATGCCGGCTTCCTGATACCTTTCTATTGCAGAACGAGCGCGTATTGTTGGATGAGTGGCGTTTGGGGAAGGTCAGAAATTGGAGTCAGATTACTAATGTAAGTGTGTATTGATGAAGTAATAATTCCAACAATCCAGCTTGGATACATAGTCTCTCCAGCATGTCCTGGGTCATCACCGGGGCCTCCTGCCGGTGAGACATGCCAGGAACACCTGGAAGCACTCGGGAGGCACCCCTATCAGATGCCCGAGTCACCTCAAATGCTCCTCTCCATGTGGAGGAGCAGTGGCTCTACACAAATCTCCCTGATGACTGAGCTTTTACCTTATATCAAAGGGAGAGCCCTGCAACACTGTGAGGGCAACTCCTTTCAGACGCTTGTATTTTGTTCTTTCAGCCATGACCCACGGTTCAGGACCATAGGTGAGCGTAGGACAAAAATCGACCGGTAAATCGAGAGCTCTGCTTTTCGGCATTTAGGCAAGGGAGCAATTACTCTAATTCGAGTCAGGATCTGTCATGCCACCTTCCACTCGAGGACTGCAACCAGGGGGTGTGGAACTTGGCACAAATGCGTCCATTTTTTCCACAACAGTGTCTCGTTATACCTGACCTTTGAATATGAGATGGTTGGACAGCAAACTGAGTCGGATGATTGTCCTTTACTTCCATTTCCATTTTCAGTTCCATGTCAGGTTTGGTCGAGTTTTTGTTTAATGTTTTGGATATTTTCATATTTCTTCTTTGATCTCTTGTTTGTTTGTTACTCTTGTTTATTCTCACTCTTCCTCTGCTCCCTGTCGTCGCAGTGCCTTATGTAGGGATCTGCTACAGGTCTATTTCCTCACATATTCTGTACCGTTTTTTTAGATTTTATTATTTTGGTTTAGATTTTTTTTTTAAACCATTGTGCATGTCTGTGTATTTGGTGCCCTGTGTGGTTTGGTAGGGATTTTATTTCCTTATTGTACATTCAGTTTTTCTATCAAGCACTTTGAGTTGTAATTTGTTGCCTGTAAAGTGTTATTCAAATTTGATCGATTGATTGAAATGGGTGGCACGGTGGGTGAGTGGTTAGCGCGTCAGCCCCACAGTTCAGAGGTCCTAGGTTGACCCATTTGTTCAGAGTTTGCATCTTTTCCCTGTGCTTCTGGGGGTTTCCTCCAGGCACTCCAATTTTCTCTCCCAAAAACTTTTACGGCAGGTCGATTGGCATGTTCAAATTGTCCCTAAGAACAAGTGAGCATGTGAATGGTTACATGCCCTGTGACTGGCTGTTAACACATCATGGCGTCTCCTGCCTATTGGCCGAAGACGGCTGGTACAGGAAATGGATGGGTGGGTTTTTGATTGATCCCACAACACTTATATTTGGTTTCTTTCCCCACAGAAAACCTTCAACTGGTCAGTGATGCCGAGGGAGCGTGGCTTGGAAAAAGCTTAGGCGCTCCTGACCTGACTTGGTGAAAGGGGTTTTGTGATCCTCACTCTTTAACACCATTCTATGCTTAGCAGAGAATTATCGCAAATACCCTTTGCTAGAGTTAGGGGGAATAATGATAACTTGCATTCTGGATACTAAATAAAATAAGTTTAATTTCACAAAATTGCAAGCAAAGTCGCTACAAAAACTCCCATGACCCCCATCCCGACTCTCTCCGAATTCCATAACCAAAAGTTAAACGGTGTTCATTGGCTGCGGACCTAAGACCTCGAAGACCAAGACGCCTTTCCTCCCTCGTCATGGTCAATAAACGTGGACGGACGTTTATCGCCGTCTCCGACTACTTTGCTCGCTGCCTCTCGCTCACTATCACGCAGTTTCCAATAGCAACCAGCTGAACTAAAGCACATTTCTCATTTGACAGATCATTACGGGAGATACTCGTTCTCCCTTTTACCGAGGCTACCTCCGTTAGATGGTTGGGGAAGATGCCGCACACATTTGCTTTCCCTCCTGTCTCCTCCTAAGAAAAGGACACTTGAGGTGGATAGGGGAAAGGAAGGGGAACTGTTGGGCATTACTGTTGCCATGGGGATAGTGGCACATTCACTGTCATGTAAAAAAAAAAAAGAAACAAATTGAGTGTGCATGAGTGGGAGCCGAACTCACCAATTATATCATGGGCGAGCAAATTACGGGCTGTGGGCCACTCGTGGCCCGCCGGGTCTTTAATTCGGCCTGCCGAACAAAAATAGTAAAAACATCATGACAATATGGGCAGCACGGCGGCGCAGTAGTTAGCGTGTGTGCGGCACAGTTCATGTCTTGAGAACCTCCTGCGTGGGTTCAAATCCAGCTCCAGACTTCCTGTGCGGAGTTTGTATGTTCTCCCCGTGCTTGCGTGGGTTTCCTCCGGGCACTCCGGTTTCCTCCCACATTCCAAAAACATGCATTTCAGGTGAATTGGCCGGTCCAAATTGTCCCTAGGTGTGAATGAGCGAGTGAGTTGTTTGTCCCCGCGTGCCCTGCGATTGGCTGGCAACCAGTTCAGGGTGTCCCCTGCCCACTGCCCGATGATTGCAGGGATGGGCTCCAGCACCCCCGCGACTCTACTGAGGATAAGCGGTGTAGCTAATGAGATGAGATCATGACAATATATCTAAAAGTAGGTATTAATAAAACCATTTTTATTGTGTGTGCCATTTTTGTCCCAACTGTCCCTTTGTGTGGCTACCAGGGTTGGGTAAGGTTACTTTAACTTGATTACATTCAATTACTTTTGGATTACTCCAATACCAAATATGCTAATAAAAGACAAAAAAAAAACTAAATATGAAGAAAATTATGACTCACAACACGTGGTAAGCTTTCACTCCTGGCTTTGATCTCTTTGATCTCCGGCAAAACGAACATAAAATGCGACAGAAACAAAATGAAAATAAATCCAAACAGCTTGCCAACATCATTTTTGCCGTTCCATGTGTTCCGTTACTCCCCAAGCCTGCAAAAAAATTTCTAATTTTATTCATATTTAGATTCTTTTGTCTATTATTAGCATATTTGGTATTGGAGTAATCCAAAAGTAATTGAAAGTAATCAAGTTAAAGTAACCCAACCCAACCCTGGTGGCTACCACAAAAATACTACGACAGAACTACAACAGAAAAACTCTAAAATGATTACAGAACTATATAGCAACAAAGACCTAATCTATTATTTTGCTTTCTTTCTGAAGAGAAACCCATTTCGATAAAAAAAACTATAGAAATACTACTACAGTAATATACTACAAACCTACCACAAAATTACTACCAAAACACTACAAAATTAATACAACACTAAATATCAAATTTAGTGTTTAAAATGGGGACCTAATGTATTATTCTTCTTTTATTCTGAAAAGAAAAACATACTTTAAAAACTAGAGAACAAAAAATACTAAATATCAAATTAAGTGCTTACAATTGGGACCTAACATATTATTTTCCTTTCATTCCTTAAATAAAAACATAATAATATAGAAATAGTACAAAAATAGTACATAACAACTAAAATACTACAAAAATACAACTACAATAAGATTACAAACAATACTACCAAAATGGGGACCCAGTTTATCATTTTGCTTTTATTCTGAAAGGAAAAAAATACCATATAAAAATACTACCGACATACTACTACAGTAATATTACAAAATAAACACAACAGAAATAGTCCTATGGACATACTTCAAAAATACTACAGAAATACTGCAAATTACAGCAAAATACCCCAATATCAAATTTAGTGCTTAAAACAGGGACCTTTTATATTAGTTGGAAAATAAATGCAACAGAAAAATAACAAAAACTACAACTACACTATAATAAGAAAATACTACTACTGAAATGTCACAATAGAAAATAGTGCAAAAATACAATTACATTTCTATTACACAAATTCTTAAGAATTACTACAAAAATATGACGATGGAAATACTACAGACATACTACAGTCATACTAAAAACACCACTGCAGTAATACTATAATCCCAAAATACTACTACAAAAGAAATATTACAAAAACTCTTCTACAGAAATATAAGAACAGAAAAACGACATGAGTACAACTACAGCAGTCCTACAAAAATGCTAAAGATATATTAAAAAAAATATTACTAAGGAAACACTATTTTAGAAATACAACCAGGGTTGGGTAGGGTTACTTTAACTTGATTACTTTCAATTACTTTTGGATTACTCCAATACCAAATATGCTAATAAAAGACAAAAGAAACTAAATATGAATAAAATTACTAAATTTTGTGCAGACTCGGGGAGTAACGGAATACATGGAACGGCAAAAATGATGTTGGCAAGCTAATTGAATTTATTTTCATTTTGTTTCTGTCGCATTTTATGTTAGTTTTGCCGGAGATCAAATAAATCAAAGCCAGGAGAGAAAGCTTACCACGTGTTGTCAGTCAAAATTGTATTCATATTTAGTTTATTTTGTCTTTTATTAGCATATTTGGTATTGGAGTAATCCAAAAGTAATTGAAAGTTATCAAGTTAAAGTAACCCTACCCAACCCTGAATACAACAATAACAAAACTACGGCAATACTACAGTAATACTTCAAAAATCAATAGAAATCTTACAGAAATACTAACAAATACAACTACAGTAGGGCAGCACGGCGGCACAGTGGTTAGCGCGTGTGCGGCACAGTTCTAAGGTCCCGGGAACCTCCTGTGTGGGTCCAAATCCAGCTACCGGACTTCCTGTGCGGAGTTTGTATGTTCTCCCCGTACTTGCGTGGGTTTCCTCCGGGCACTCCAGTTTCCTCCCACATTCCAAAAACATGCATTTCAGGTGGATTGGCCCGTCCAAATTGTCCCTAGGTGTGAGTGATCAAGCAAGTTGTCTGTCCCTGTGTGCCCTGCGATTGGCTGGCAACCAGTTCAGGGTGTCCCCTGCCCACTTCCCGATGATTGCTGGGATGGGCTCCAGCATCTCCGCGGCCCTACTGAGGATAAGCGGTGCAGTTAATGAGATGAGATGAGACAACTACAGTAATACAACAACATTAAATATCAAAAGTATTCCATAAAACTGGATTCTAATCTATTAGTTTGCTTTAATTATGGGTGTTTCAAACTATTCAAAAACATAAATGGAGAACAAGAACTTGTAGATGTCTGGATAGGTCTCTAGGATCAGCCCCTTGTCCTAATTACAACTCCGAATAGTGGCCCACTTCTGAATTATACCAATATTGAAGAAAGAGTAAGCGCTGGTCCGAAAAGAAAGACTATGCCTCTGAGACCTCTCGGAGCTACTGCAGCGTCCAGATTAAATTAAGGATCAGCTAACTCACCGATGCTTGGGCGAGAAGGAAATCCATTTCAATAAGAGAAAAGACAATGGAGAGCTAATGGGGGCTTCATAATTGCATGTACCCGAGATAAAGGTGTTAATCAAATCCAACACCTGCTATGAAAAGCAATCGTGTACTTTCCACATGAAGGAGAAGATAGGATACTTATATTTGTCATTTTAATGAATCGTGACAAAACTTTTATTGTATGTTTATCCTGGAGTGCCGCGTCGAATCATTGTAAACGGTTTGTTGATATCAAAGACAATAATTAGAATAATAATTGAATATTACAGTTGTGTTAAGCAGGGGCGGGCTGTGCACTTCACACCTAGGCCTTTAGTAGTATATATGCTCGTGCATAGCAGCAAACGGCGAACATATCGAGCATTTGTAAGACTTGTAAAGAACTTTGAATTTGAATAAATGTTACTACTATAACTTCTTTAATTAACATTGGTGCGTGACTTTGTGACCACCCTGTATATTATATGTATATACCACAGCTATAGGTGGCTAGAGTCCTTTCTGACTCTTTTTGGAAGATTGATTTAGAGGAGGGGATTCCCAGCCCCCTCGCTCAACCCAACTGAGGTGTTGGGAGTCATTAGGTGACCAAACCCCCCAATTCCAACCCCTAATGCTGAACGCCAAGCCGGGAGGCAACGGGTACCAATGTTTAAGTCTTAGGTATGACTCGGCTGAGGCTTGAACCACAACCTCCCAGTCTCGGGGCGGGCGCCATACCCCCAAGGCCACTGAGCTGGTTTTTGGCCATTAGTAGTGCTTCGTCTAAATTATTTAAACCCTCGATATCTATGTCATGGCTATAAAACATGGACTGCAGCTGTAACACATATACAAAAAAAATCAATAATAACCTTATAAAATGTGAGCTATAATAGTGTTGAAACTTAAGAGAAAAAGTTAGCGGACAGCCATTAAGTTCCTGCGCCTTTTTTCACAATTTAAAACACAATAACACGACTAACTGCAAAAAAAAAAAAAAAAAAAAAAAAAAATGTTGCAAAGTATTAAGTATTGATAATCCGAATATATAACAGAACAACACTTGAAAATGAAGTTTATTATTAGTCTACTTATAACATTCATTGCATGTATATGACATCGCTGTTTTCCAGTATGTACCTGCATTTACTCATCTTCATTCATGCAATGTTTGCGTTGCGTCGTCTGCTACAAGCCACATGAACTCCTCTTTCCACAATGCTTTTAATGTACTTTTATGTTTAGTAGCGTCATAAATTTATTTAGCTTCTTTTGAATATTTCTTCTGGGGCTGAGGTTTTGGGTTGGGTTCCTCACCACTCATCCATGTTTCTATTGTTCTCTGTGTGTCTACTTTGGAAAATGATATGCAAATGCACAACCTTATAACACTCGGGAAAGTCCGGAAGCACAAAGGTATTCGATGCAGGCTTCCGATGGGCTGCCGAGTATGCAAATTGCCAAACGAACCGAAATTTCCAAACCGTACGAAGATTTCGAAGTCGGAATTAAGCAAACGTTTGATTTGAAAAAGTTGTCGGCCACCCGGGCGGAGACGTTTGGTGAGTTGTACACCCAACGTAAAAGATGCATGCCCCAGGCATCCGAGCAGACATTATTTCAGACACTGGCTATAACACTTAGGCATATAGCTATATTTTATTTGCCAAATAATTTGTATTCATGCACAAAATCTATCCTCCTTTCTTTCTTTAAGAAGATTTCAATTACTCTGTCATTTGAGTTCCATCAACAAGTACTTTTCTATCGCCATCGAAGCTCATGCTGAAAGCAGAGCCCGTCCTTTTGTTGTATTTCTGGCATGAGTTTGTTTTTGATTTAGGGCTGAAAATGTCCGTTGGACAGAAGCGGTGGATATTTTTCGTCACTGTTTTGTTGTTAAACTTCTGTTACCGCCGCCCCCTGCCAATAATTGTTTGTGAAACTTCTGATGTTTTCCTTGGCCTTCTAGAAGGCCCTGGCTTCGCCAACTCGAAATTTAATTGGCTAAACCAACACGTATATTGTGCATCAGGGCCCGCAGAACCATTGTGAAGGCCTCCGGGCAGACTTCTGCCCCCGGCAACAGGCAAAAGCTGAAATGTGATTGGTTAAATGCTTAAATACCAAGGCAAACATCTCAAAGCAGGGCAACCGGGGGAAAAGTAATCATAGAAAGCTAACATACAATTTTGAATAAATTAATGAGTATAAATGGACAACATATTATTAAAATTACATGATTGAGACATTTTTTAGGCTAGCAGAGAAGGCCTTGCAGCCCGTTGGTGTTAAGTATACTTTATTACTCCATAAGAGATTTGATGACACTTTATCATTAAATCAACTTTGTAGCAGCTTGAAAACCACAAGATAAAGAATATCAGAATAACAGACATCAAACCCTTAATTATTTATCCCGATGATCCAATCTACAGACCTCTGTAACAGCTATTAAAGGACATAATCAGATAAAAGCTGCCTTTAGAGGAAGATGATCCACTTTTAAGCCCACTTAGTTCCTTTAGGGTTCAAGTCTTCATAAGTGGGTAGGGAAGTGTCCCATTATTCTTTCAGCTGTCCTCTTTGGGTTCTTTTTTTGTACCAGTCCCACTCAGACTATGATGGATGAGCCCAAAACTGATTTAGTGACTGCCGTGAGGAGCTTCAAAGGAGGAGTTAGTCAGCTTGAGTCTCTGATAGTAAAAAAAGGACTTCCCTTTGGGTTTTTCTTATCAGCTGAAAATACCAAGGCATACATTAATCTTGTGTATGGTTTTGTGACAGAAGTTATGGGTACATTGGATGGACAGATGGACTGTCAGATGTTTAAAGCTCCACGCAGACTCGGCAACACCGCTGGTGTTTGGTATTTTTATCTTGGCATCAAGTGTGTGGAGGCGGTTTTAGGAGTATAACATTGCAATGAGTATAAAACACTTTCGTTAATGTTGGTGCTCGGTCGCCAAATTCCTCCAACTTTAGTTTTCCACAATGCATGCAATCTAGAAACAGAACCCCCCTGTGCCATCTGAAAGCATTTCAGATGTATTCTATTTCTGGGAGTATCAATAACCCAATTTTTGACCAACGTTATTATTATTATATATATGACAGGAGCAAAGTTTTCCATGAATGTACAGATATAATGTACTCACAGTATTACAACTCTTCGTCCACGAATCTGTCAAAGTCCTTACTTTATACATCCAATTTGAACAGCGGGGAAATGTACACTCTGCAGTTCCCTTTCAGTATCATCTGCGTTGTTGTCCAGTCACTGGACTTCCCTTTAATCCCAGGCAACATCAATAAAGATGAATACAATTGTGTCTGCAATTACTTTTTAAGCATTCGACATACAATGTGCCTTGGACAAACAAACAAAAAAAAAACACAGCTCGGTAAAGCCCCATGGTGCAGAGGACTGGGGTTCAAATTCCTTGGCCAAAAAAGGTTGAAAAATACAGCATTATTGCATCTGACATGATTTGAGGCATGGTGTTGACACCTATTACACTTTTAGCATTGTACCAAATACATGTATTGTCAGGGCGGACCAGAACAGAGCAGGAGACCCCAGAGCGTTCGTTACAAGTCTTTTATTTGGGGAAGCGTACAGGGTTAGCGGGAGACGCGATGACCGTCGAACGTCAGCAGCAACGCCGTGAAGACAACTTCGGGACACGTAGCCAATCGTAGCGTGGGACGGAAGCAGGTCGGATCGGAGGCAGGCAGAATCAGGTAAACAAGTCAAAAAGACACAGGAAAATCAGGCGAGTCAAACGGGGTAAAAAGTATCCTCCGACGAAGAGGTGTCCGCGTAGCATGCTTAAAAAGGGAACATAAACCAATCAGGAAGCGCATTCCAGCGCGCCAGATGATTACCCCAGGTGGCTCCACTTGGGTAATCATGACATGTATTTGATTTCTGCAAGTGTCCATTAAAAATATTGTCAGTTTCGATTACATGGATCTGGAATGTATTAATCGTAATGCTATATTTAATTCAATATTTACAATATTTACAATGTACTCATGATATTGCAACTTGTATACATCAGAATTCAAGAGAAAGGAAGTTTACATGCTACAGTTGCTTATTCTTATCATCCGAGTCATTGTCCAGTCACTGGAGATCCCTTTTATCCTCAAGGAACGATGACAAGCGAATGCAATCTGCCCCAGGCAATCACCAATGACAACAGAAAAATACTTCCCATGTCTGTGTTGCAATGTAGACCTATTTTCCAAAGTATGGATTGAAATTGCCCTGATGCTGTCATCTAAAAATATGGGACTTAGACCAACTTGTATGCAACATAGCCCTCATTCTGTCACGAGTTGGGACCGGACCAGAACGGAGGCAGGAGGCAGGAAGGGAGAACTCAATTGCGTGACGATCAAAACTTTCATTTACCAAAATAAAAGTCGTCCAAAAACTCCGGGACAAAACAGAACAAAAACATTCTTACACTCAGAATGGTCAAGTACAGGTTTCCTCCGACTCGAACTAAACAGGACAGGGCATAACAGAACAGAAAAGGTGTAATGAGCCAACACCCGCAATACCCACAACCCAACCTTAAGTAGCAGCCACGCAATTAGCTGATCTGCTTCAGCTGGTGCCCAGGGGGCGGGGCAGACCGGTCGCCACGGCGACCATGACACATTCAGCCATTATTTCTGTGCAATAGTAAATAAATGCTCATTTTCATAATCGGTCTTGAATTGTTGCATGGTCCTAAAACACATCAGCTGAAAATGGTGCAACTGAAAACAGCTTCAGGTGTGTGAGAGATGGGGGTGTTTCTTTTCTGCAGCAAATGGCGTAGACGCAAAATGCTGCATGCTAATGGGTTTAAATGTTCCAGACGACGTGCAAAATAAGAATGGACCAGTTTCTTCATGGGAAAAAACTTCAGTTTTCGTTAATCTTGAAATATATTCTCGTGCAATCTGCCATATTGGAGGGTTTTCTAGCATAAACTACCCATTCAAGGTCACACCACAGCATCACACTTGCATTTAAATCCGTACTTTGATTCGGCCGCTACAGAACTTTTACTTTGTTTCTTTTTTTTAGCTATTCAGAAGTGGACTTGTGTGTTTTGAGTTGTTATCCTACTGATCCAAGAGTGCTGGAGTTTGATGGCACGAACTGATGGACGGACGTTTTCCTTCAGGATCTTCTGGTAAACACCAGAAACAATTATTATGTCAACCACACCAAGTTGTCCCAGTCCTAAAGCAGCAAATTAGCCCCAGACCATCACATTTTACTTTTGTAATCCTGTTCTTTTTTTCAAATATTGCACACCTCCCAAAAAGTTCAGGTTTTGACGCAGAATGTTTCTCCAAAAGTCTTGAGGATAATCAAGATGCTTTTTGGCAAATGTGAGACAACACTATAGCAGTGTTTTTCGCCTGGGAACTCTCCCATGCATGCCATTTTTGGCCACTGTCTTTATCATAGAGGGATCATGAACACTCACCTTAACTGTTTTCTTTATACTCAGCTTGGCGGACTGACTTTTCTTTCCGAAAACAAAAGATCCATTTAAATTTTGCATAAATACAATATTATTTTAATAGCCACTCGTACTCTGTTAATGTAGTAAAACAATCAATGTCAATTAAATACACATACAGCACATAAACGATATGTTTATTCCAAAGACATTGAACCTATTTTAACATGGGCCGTAATATAAAGATTGAGATGGAGAAGCGTGGGCGAGCATTTAATGCGGTGTCCCTCAGATGGCACTCCAATTAGAAGAACCTCCTTCAGTCCACCAAGGACGCCGCAGCATTTCGGCAAAGAAGTGCTCTGGAAATGGCTTGATAAACTTAACATTTATCGATGCATCTGCGTGGGACATGCACAGGGGAGTAGGAAGGATTTTCAAGCTGGACTTATGTGGTATTGAATTTAAAACTTGAATTGTTGGAATGGTGGCTACACATACATTAAATATTGGTAAGCCAGTATTTGTATTATAAATTTGAACTCTATAACCTTGTACATGTCCGTATTAATACACTGGTTTACAGCAGAAACTGTACTGAGCTTGGAAATCTGAGTATGCTGCCATTGAGTAGATTTGGTGATAATTCAGTTCTAAATTGGAAATGGGGGAGGGTCAATTAATCTGGTTTTAAAAAAAAAAGCCTCATAAAGTACAAAGGGGAACCCTGAAATTGTTATACTAGTAATTCAAGTGAAATTAATATTTATATTTGCAATCCATTACAATGCTGCTTAGAGGGTATGCACTGTTTGAACATTGAAATGTGTCACTGCTTATACAGACGCTCCCCTACTTACGACCTTTCGAGTTACGAACAATGGTACGTACGAATGTTTTTTTCCAGGAAGTCAAAAAATACCCGGACTTTGCTGTAAGTAATATTTTGTATTGTGTGCACCTTTTTCCGAATACAGGACAGTACTGTAATGCTTCTTTCCGCCATTACCGGCGTGTGCCACTGTGAGAGCTCACTATCCACCCCAAAGAAGAAATCCGCTTCCTCTTCCTAGTTCGTGAGTAAACATTCTATACATTTTTATTTGGGTTAATATCTCCTGCTTCCATTCAATATGGTTGGTGTAAAGTGGAAAGAAGAGGCAAGACGTTTCTTTTGAAATTAAAGTGAAATAAGAAAGCTTGATGCGGTTGAGAAAAGGGTTGGATTAATTTTTTTCGGCCGCTTTCTACCGCCTGACTCTTGAAGCTCATCTTCTAAAAGTAAGTTAAACCTTACTCTTTTTATCTTTGTAGAGCATATTACTTTATGAAATGTTTAATTTTTAGTAAAAAAAACAATACAGGTTACTTATAGAAGCCTTAAACATACTTATACAAACCTTAAACATCCAAAATATAGCCCTGAAGCAACTTACGAACAAATTTAACTTATGAACGCTCTCGTTTGTAAGTAGGGCAGCATTTAGTAATGATTTTACGAATTATAATATTTATAATGTAATATTTTAGTTTTTTTACTACTTTTTGGCTTGTATTTGAGTGCAAATATTTACCGTATGCCTTAATACAGAGGTGTCAAACAGGCGGCCCGCGGGCCAGATCAGGCCCGCTAAGGGATTGAATCCGGCCCGTGAGACAACACTCAGAGAAGCGCAAGAGAAAAACAAGCTGCGGGTTGAAATAGGTCCACTTGATGTTGCCAAAGCCAGGTGCCTCGAACAAAGACACTGTACTTGTATTTTTTTCTCTCTCTCTCTCTCTCTCTCTCTCTCTCTCTCTCTCTCTCTCTCTCTCTCTCTCTCTCTCTCTCTCTCTCTCTCTCTCTCTCTCTCTCTCTCTCTCTCTCTCTCTCTCTCTCTCTCTCTCTCTCTCTCTCTCTCTCTCTCTCTCTCTCTCTCTCTCTCTCTCTTTTCCACCCCTTTTCTCCCACTCTCTGTGTCTCTCTTTTTCTCTTCCTTAGGTGCTCTTTGTCTCTTTCTCTCTCCGTGTCTTTTTAACTTCTTTTGCTCTAACTTCTTTTTTTCCTTTTCTCTCTTCTCTTTCTCTTTTCCTACCCTTCGCGCTTTCTTTTCTCTTTTCTCTCTTTCTGTCTTTCTATTTCTTTTTGGATTTCTTTCTTCCGCTCCCTTTGTTTCCCCCTCTCTCACGACTTCTCTTTTCATCTCTTTTATTTCTCACACTCTTTCCCTGTCTCTCTCTCTTTGTCCTGCCCTCTCTCCTTTTCCCTCCCTCTTTCTCTTGTTTCTTTATCTCTTTTTTTCTTTCTCTTTAATCTACTAGTCCGGCCCTTGACAGAATGTTTGTTCTATCGTGTGGCCCCCGAGTTAAAATGAGTTTGACACCCCTGCCTTAATATATTTACTTGATATAGCCATTCATTCAGTTTTTATTCAGTGTCGACATTGGTTCAAGTAGTGTTTTTCAAGTGGTGTTTTTAGTTTGCAGTTAGGAAAAGGCCTTGAGTTTTATCGTCACTTACTGGAACCCTCCTAGTCAAGGGGCTGGTGTGAAAAATATTTTTTTCCCACTACCTCAAAGATTTCAATTTCGTCATGGCCCACCCTCCTGGTTTAAAAGTAAATGTCAGCCATGGTGGAAACACACTCGACATGTGTCGCTCATACGCGCCCAGAATATTCTGTGTTAATTAAAATCTTAGAGAAACTGCTTTAGACCTTCTCAAAACCTGGACCTGAATGAACACACGGAGGAAGAACAATCTTCTTTCTTCACAAATTTTTGGACTGAGTGTAGTGGCTGGGTGCCAGAATTCTCATGAGTGTTGCTGGGCTGCTACACGCTGTGGTGCCGGATATTGAAATGAATTATGGGTAGAACTGCCAGAAAAAAATAACATTAGAAGGAAAATAAATCACATCTACTGGTTAAAATTAGCATTTGCTGGCTGGGGTTGTAAGAAAGGTTGTCAAATACTGTTTTGGGAATAAAGCCGTTATAAGTAATGGTCTTATGTAACTGCCTTATTTTTTTCAGTAACAAGGTAATCTACCTATTTTTTCTGCTTTTACAAAACCATTACAGTTGCTGACGATCAAAAGTGGTGCGTTACTTTGAATAAATTGAAGAAACTACCAGTAGTAGCGAGTTTACTCTGCTTTGTTTATTTGCCATGACTGTATATACCAGGGGTGTCAAACTCATTTTAACTCGGGAAGGGTATGAGGAGAGAAAGAGGAAAGAGACAAACAGAGACACAGAGAGTGAAAGAGACAGAGAGGGGGAAAAGAAAGAGTGAAATAGAGAGAGAGTGAAAGAAAGAAAGAAAGAGAGAATGAGAGAGAGAGACAGAAAGAAAGAGAGAAAGAGAGAAAGAAAGAGGGAAAGAAAGAAAGAGAGAGAGAGAGAAAAAGAGAGAAAGACAGAGAGAGAAAGAGAGCAAAAGAGGGAGAGAAAGAGACAGAGAGAGAGACAGAAAGAAAGAAAGAGAAAGAGAGAGAAAGAAGGAGAGAAAGAGAGAAAGAGAGAAAGAGAGAAAGAGAGAAAGAGAGAAAGAAAGAGAGAGAAAGAGAGAGAAAGAGAGAGAGACAGAGACAGAGAGAGAGAAAGAGAGAGAGAGAGACAGAGACAGAGACAGAGACAGAGACAGAGAGAGAGAGAGAGAGAGAGAGAGAGAGAGAGAGAGAGAGAGAGAGAGAGAGAGAGAGAGAGAGAGAGAGAGAGAGAGAGAGAGAGAGAGAGAGAGAAAAAAAAATACAAATACAGCGTCTTTGTGAGAGGCACCTGGCTTTGGCAACATCAAGTCGACATATTTCAACCTGCAGCTTGTTTTTCTCTTGGGCTTCTCTGCGTGTTGTCTCGCGGGCCGGATTCAATCCCTTAGCGGGCCTGATCTGGCCCGCGGGCCGCCTGCTTGACACCTGTGGTACATAGGTTAGCGGTTTTAGGAGCCAAAATGTATGTGTCAATCATAGTTTTCTCTTGCTTTGTTCAAAGGGTGGGGCATGTTATTTTAATGGTGTATAAAGTTCTCAGTGCTTTTACTATCATGTAGATATCTGACCCAGAAAGTCAAAAAGTTTTTTTTTGCCGCTATGTTAAGTTGCGTTACGAGAAAGCCAGTTTATTGTAATCCTTGGTTGAAGTGTCTTTTGTGTTGAGGAATAAGCTATCTAATGCAAGGTTTGAGAAGTTTCTGCACTTCGGATACAATCACTGGTTTGAGAAAAGGTGGGATAGTCTGGTTGGCTGGATACATAATGGAAGAAGTAAAGAATGTCTCATTTGTCTCAGATTGTTAGATTTGCACTGCAGTGTTCAACACACTTGGTTGTGTATTTTATTGAAGTGTTTACTTTTGTTGTGAAAAAAAACGAATGGGAGTGGCATACGTCTATTTGACCAGTTGTCTGCCTTGAGACTGTTATTTATGCTACAGAGTGAAACTCACTTCATACTGTTTTACGATCTACCTTTGTTGGGAATAAAATAAGTTAAATTCAGTTGCCAATGTCTACTTGACCAGTTATTTCCGGATGTGAGAGTTAGATTTATTTTTTAAAATCACTTTACATTATTTACTATTGTTTTGAGTTGTTGAACTTCAAGTATAGGCTGAATCTGTTGCTGGTGAGGTGCAATACATATTACAACGTTCTATAACACAACCACATGTCTGTCTTCTATTTAACGTATTCGAATATTTAAAATTTAAAATGATTTGACATAAAACAACGTATTTGTAAAGTAACAGAAAAAGTTACTTTCCATGGCAACTGGGTACTTTTACCATGGAGTAATTCCTTCATTAGCTGAGTTACTTTTCTTAAAAAGCAGTAAGTAACTATACCGAATTAATTGTTTAAAGTAATTTGCCCAACACTGGTCCTATATCAGATGTTACGGGTATCATTTTCATTGTTGTTCCCCAATTTTTGGACAAGTTAAGGAGCAAAAGAAAACACAACTACTTTAAAGCATCAAATACATTTTTGTAACCAACAGGACAAAAAAAATAAAGCATTCCCTCGCTGTAACACGGTTCACCTTTCATGGTTTCGCTGTTACACAGATTTTCATAATGCATTATGCTCTGCCTTCTGATTGGCTAAACAGTCCTTAAAAGAGTCGGTATAGAAAACAAATGTTTACAGATGCAATAAACAGTAGTTGTATTTTCTTAAATGAACGCTTGGCCCTATAAAAAGGCTTTGGTCCTTGGTTTCACTCGGTAATGTAATATTTAATATTAAAACCCCTGCAAAAAAGGTTTCTACTACATTTCATCCATCTCAGGTTATTTTTGGAACAACCTCCTCAATAAATGTGGGTTCACTCTAATGACATTTTACAGTGGAAAAATTATTTTCCCAATATTAAAAATTGAATATATTGTTAACGTATTGCAAAGAGCAACATGCTTTAACAGTGATCATATGTTTAATCATGTCAAAAACATGCTGGAAATATGATATAGGTGGCACCCACTCGACATTGTTACACAGCATATGTATAACACTTGTTCCGTCTGCAGGCGATATAACCGAACTCCAGCCACTCTAATTATAAAGTTAGCAAGACCTTTGTGTAGGAGGCCTTTTATTGAACTTTTTTTCCCCTAGCAATTAGTAGTATGACCCTTGGATAGAATTTCCCTGCCTATATTTCTTTACCAAGCATCTCAATTGTAACCACAATGTTTATGGCAGAGAAAAATAAATGTCGTGGGAGCGGTAAATAGCTGCAAACGTGGATAGGGTGTTGATTTTACAGAAACAATAATAGGTTTTTATTTTTAAGGCCCTTTAAAGCATGGATCTGAAAATAAAATTAGGGTATTTTTGAAATCAGGTTCAGAGAATTCCCAAAATCTGACTGGTTCCTTTTTGTGCCTCATTATTTTTAATTAGCTCCTATTTTTCACTCTCTTACGACCAGATTTAGCTCCACTTCCGCCGCAACTGCTTCAGCTGGCTACTGCTACTCCACTTTCCGACAAGAAAGTCGAGTCATTATTCACGCACCAGCTTTGGATCATGATAATTATTCTGGGTCTGTCCTGATTTTCGTAGAGAACAGCGTAACGACTTACCGAATATTCCATTTTTTAAACACCTGTCAAATGAAAATATGTTACTAAGAGTGTAAAATGGATAATTTTTTAATAATGAACATATTTAAGATCTAATTCATATAGTAGTAGAGACCAAGCTAACCAAGACATAATCAATACTGAGAACAGACAGAGGGTCTTTAAGGGGGAGAACGACACAAAAACTTAACTTTGGAGTATTAAAACCAAGGCAAGACCAACGTTATAAGCAGGGTTGGGTAGGGTTACTTTAACTTGATTACTTTCAATTACTTTTGGATAACTCCAATACCAAATATGATAATAAAAGACAAAATCAACTAAACATGAATACAATTATGACTCACAACACGGGGTAAGCTTTCTCGCCTGGCTTTGATCTCTTTGATCTCCGGCAAAACTAACACAAAATGCGACAGAAACAAAATGAAAATAAATCCAAACAGCTTGCCAACATCATTTTTGCCGTTCCATGTGTTCCGTTACTCCCCAAGCCTGCACAAAATTTTGTAATTGTATTCATATTTAGTTTCTTTTTTCTATTATTAGCATATTTGGTATTGGAGTAATCCAAAAGTAATTGAAAGTAATCAAGTTAAAGTAACCCAACCCAACCCTGGTGGCTACCACAAAAATACTACGACAGAACTACAACAGAAAAACTCTAAAATGATTGCAGAACTAAATAGCAACAAAGACCTAAACAGATTGCCAACATCTCATCTCATCTCATTAGCCATACCGCTTATCCTCATTAGGGTCGCGGGGGGGCTGGAGCCCATCCCAGCCATCTCCAGGCAGCGGGCAGGGGACACCCTGAACTGGTTGCCAGCCAATCGCAGGGCATCATTTTTGCCATTCCATATATTCTGTTACTCCCCAAGCCTGCACAAAATTTAGTAATTGTATTCATATGTTGTTTCTTTTGTCTTTTATTAGCATATTTGGTATTGGAGTAATCCAAAAGTAATTGAAAGTAATCAAGTTAAAGTAACCATACCCAACCCTGGTTATAAGAAATCATAATGGACGAAGACTAAGACTTTTCAGATTGAGACAGTGAACGACGCCAATCATTATGATGTCAGACCAACCAAAAGACAATAGCAACACCAACATTTATGAACCTCTTACCATTTAGACTGCCCGTTGTCGGGATGTTGGTAAACAAAGTTGTGTCTTCACGATGTCACCATTAAGTGAAATACCTCATGACAAGTTTCATTGAAAAGATTAACTCCTTGGATTCAGAATATTTCAAAGCATACTCACCGGGAAAAAACATTACTATCAGTCTGAAACAAATTACAGTGGAACCTCGGTTCTCAACCATAATCCGTTCCAGAACCCTGTTCGAAAACCGATTTGGTCGATCACCGAAAATCGTTTTTGCCATTAAAAGTAATGTAAAATCATTTTAATCCGTTCCAACACCCTGAACGCTGACCATGAACGTAAACATGAAGCTAACCCAGGCTAATCGTACGTTCGCGTTAGCGTAATCTTCCGTACAAAAGATTACGCTAACATGAACGTGTACAACTAAAAAAATCAGGTTGTTTACACGTCATTTAGCACCCGGGTCTCCACAAAAAGTGGTGAGCGGATAAAGGATAAAGAAAATAATTATGAATAGGATTTCTTACCTTTGTGGTGCTCAGCAGAAGCCATGCTGTATGTATAGCAAGATCGGAAACTCGCACACCTTCTTCATATTTTGCTATTATTTATTTCTTAAATGCAATAGTTGTACACTTCTTTTTTCACCTGTAGCAACTTTGCTGCTTGCCACCGACCTTCTTCGGAGGCATAATTAGGGGCTAAAACAGTCCGTTTACCGATATCTAAAGCGAAAGCAAAAAGAAGTGCGCGCGCACGTCATAACAGTTCTTCACGAGGGGTGGGGGCACTCTACACCCGTACACCGCCCAGCATCGCACCCTAGCGTACCGGCGTTCGAACTCTGATTTTTTGAACGAAAAGCGAAGCAAGAATTTCTCGAAATTTTGGGTCGAGAACCGATTTGTTCGAACTGAGAGGCGTTTGAAAACCGAGGTTCCACTGTACTTGAAAACCATAAAGCAGGCATAGCTCACCTATAACGTCCCTGGGGAGTCAGCTCTTGATAAAATTCCCCGCAAATTGGTGTGGTTACAATCACAAAAGTCCAGTGAATCCAACCGTGTAAAATATTTACATCAAAACACACAATAATGCCAGCAGACAAAAAAAAATCCACCTAAAAGCATTCCTGCATTGTTCGGCACTTTTCGTTGTATCCGTCTGTTTGGTTATTTTCAATACTTCCGTTGGCCTCTGACCTTTTGATTGACAATGCTCTTGGCCAACTGCAAGCTTGTGTTTATGGTCCTTAGCCCCTGACAACCTATGAGGGCTTGTATTGAAAATGAACTTAACGACCGATTCAGTCTCAAAAATCTTAATGATCGATCAAAATTTGGATTGACACATTGGTTAGCCAATGAGATTCCTAAAATAAATATCAAACCGGGCAGCACTGCGGCACAGTGGTTAGCGTGTGCAGCACAGTTCTGAGGTTGTGAGATCAAACCTTCCTGTGTGGAGTTTGCATGTTCTCCCCATGCTTGCGTGGGTTTCCTCCGGGCACTACAGTTTCCTCCCATATTCCAAAAACATGCATGTCAGGTTAATTGGCCAGTCCAAATTGTCGCTAGGTGTGAATGAGCGAGTGAATAGTCTGTATCCCGGTGCCCTGCGACTGGCTGGCAACCAGTCCAGGGTGTCCCCTGCCCACTGCCCGAAGATAGCTGGAATGGGCTCCAGCACCTCCCGCAACTCTACTGAGGATAAGCGGTGAAGATAATGGATGGATGGATGAAATATCAAACCTTTACGATGTGTATTCAAATCAGAGCCGAAGGTAAACCTGCACAAAGCCAATCGTGCATAGTTATTTTTAAGTACAATTATTTTAAGCTAGAGTGCATAATCATAGATTCCCTTCTAGAAAGAGAAGTTCAACATTTACAAATATTTCACAATTTCTAAAAATTGGCCAAAGTAAAACACATGAATGCAAAGTTTTAGGGGCTGTGATCTGGTCATCTTCAAAACGCCTAGACCTACCATTAGAAAAATGTGTAAAATACAATGTTTAATTTTTCACATCGAGATCAAATTTGACAAGGCACTAGGTAATACTTCAAGCTATACCCATGCTCTATTCATTTGCATGTGTTTGAATGCAAAAAAAAGAAAAGGGGGGGATTAAAAACTTTCTATTTCTGTGTGTTCCAAATCAGATAACTTAATGCTAGTAGCACTTGCAGTCATTCTTTCAATTTGGGACAAACTTTCCCTTCAAAAGAGACCAACATTGTCCATCTTTTTTTGAACAGTTCAAGAAAAGCATTTAATTTACATAGGATTGGTATTTTAAATTTTAAGTCTTGGACTAGACCAGGGGTGGCAAACCCGGTCCTCGATAGCCGCATGTCCAGCATTTTCTGGAGGTTTTGCTGCTTCAACATAGGTGATGCCAATTTTCATCTTGTTTGCAAGCTTTGTGAGAGCTTGATAATGATCGTGATTGGAGTCACCTGTAATAGAGGCGATAAACTCCAAACACTTGCAGGATATGCGGCTCTTGAGGACCCGGTTTGCCACCCCTGAAGTAGACCAATGGTTTCAGAGTTTAGAACGTAGACAAGACCAAAATACTGAGTATCAAGACAAAGACCAACACTGGAGACAGGCTTTTGGGGTAAGGAAATACATGTATCGCTGTTACGTAATCCGAATACCCCAAACACATGTAACTGTAGTCCGTTACAATTACATAAAAAAAGCTAAGCAAGGCAAGTTTATTTGTATAGCACAATTCATACACAAGGCAATTCAAAGTGCGTTACAGAAATTGCAGACAGGTTAAAAACACACAATAAAAGACATTGAAAATTTAAAATGTGTTTTTAAAATGCATTAAAACCACAGATAAAACATAATCAACGAATTAAAATAAGGGAAAAGTAAAGAGTGTAGATTGAACCCTTTCAGATGTATGCACAGTTGAACAGAGCTGTTTTCAGCCTGGACTTAAACATTGTCAGAGTAGACGCCTGTCTGACGTCATTAGGAAGACTATTCGAGTTTAGCTGCATGGAACTGAAACACAGCTTCACCCTGTCTGGTCCTGGCTCTGAGAACCAGCAAAAAGGCCTGTCCCTGAGACACATCCATGAAAGCTCGGGATAAAACAGTCCAAATCTTACAATTCTCTTTCCAACCATGACTGGAGAGAGTAGCAACCAGGACTTTCCAAGCTTAAAACGAGATCGATACAACACATTGAGTTTAAGATGAGACAAGATCAAAGTTTTTGGAGGCGGAGAATGAGACAAGGACTAGACTACAGAGTAGCGAACCCAAGGCAATACCAAGGTTCAAGGATATGAAACAAACTAGATTGAACTTTCAGATTGAGACAGTGACAAGACCGATAAGTATGGATGTAATGGAGACTAAACCAACCAAGAGCAAGACGATAGCAGCACTAAAGATGTTTAGGTCCCAAACGAGACCAAGTGTTTAAACCGATATAGGACCTAAGTATAGAGTACAGAGACAGAAACTGGAAGGTAGAACCTCATTACCCCCCCCCCCCAAAAAAAAGAACTGCATTATTCCAAATACCGCAGTTATCAACTCCGGGGAATTTCAAAAGATGACTGATTAGGAAATGTTATCACCAGCGGTGATTTGACTCTAATAAAAACATGTTTGTGGAAATAACAGCCGCGTTTATTGCCTATGGAAATATTAATATTCGCTCAGGGTGTGTTTTGCTCAGAAGACTCATGAAAGCAAAACAACAACCGTGAAATCCCAATGTGGGTGTGCTGCGCATTTCTAAAACTGTAGTCATCGCCATCCAAAATCTCAAATGACTGTTCTTAAACACTATGAAATAATGTTTGAAAGAAATGGTGAAATCATTGACATTAATATACAAAACATGCCTTTAGAACTAGAATAGCTGTGCACCATTAGAGCATCATTTGTGTATTCACCTCTAGAGTGACCTACATGATTTTGGGGGGGAAATATTGTGATCCTGGCCAAACTTGCTCTGGCTTGAGAGAGTAGAATGTCATTCTGGGAAAGGTGCTTAATCAGCAAAGTAAAAAAAACATGTCAAGTAAGCTTTATTGATAGATTTCACACCTAGGGTGACCTACCAAACTTCCTATAAAATATGGTTATGGCCTTTTAACTCTAGAGTGATATACCTCACTGCCTATGAAAGATTGTGATCCTGACCAAACTATGCTCGTCTGGGAGGGTAGAATGTATTCTAGGGAAACCTGTTGAGTCAGTAAAACCAAAAATACCAAGTTTTTTGGCAGTTTTAACAAATGGGGTAATTTACCTGGCTTCCTGTAAAAGATGATGTGGATACTGAACTATTTAAATATTGGCTTAAAAGACACTTATATTATTTAGCTTATGAATGACCTATGTTTCATGTTGACAATGTCTGTGCATTGTTTGTTGATGTCCTTGCAACATCCATTGCAGCCTGGTCATCCTGAAAGGGGATTACTTCATGTGCAGCCCCTTCTCAATGTTTTTTCATTGTCCTCATGTTGAGGTTTTTGGGTTTTCCCTTGCCCTCATGTAGGTTTTAGATCAGGAGATGGTAAAATAATGGTCTATAGTTTGCAATAATATGTGGTCTGTGCGGCCCTTTGCAACTCCTACTGATTAAGGGGTTGGGGTTTTTAAGGGTTATTGTTCTATCTTCGTTATTCATTATCCATTATCCGTTATCGGTCAGTTCATAATACGCTTAAAAGCCTAGGACAGGGCAAGCTCTTATTCCATCTCCGCATTGCAAAAATGGTACATTTCACAAGTCAAAAACTATAGAAATGATCCCTAAGAGTATATCTTAGCCAAAAGGCCGAGAACGTGTAACAACCAGGGCTATACATATAAACATGACTTGATATTTAATGTCTGGGAGGTTGGAATGTCTTTCAGGGAAAAAATGCTGAATTGAAAAAAGTCCAGATTCAGCTTTTTTGGGGCATTTTAGGTATCTAGGATGAAGTAGCTGTTAATGGAGGGTGACTGTCATATCTCAACTCCTTCTCTCTTTTTTGGGTAAACAGACACAAAAACAATTACCGTAAATTCCGGACTATAGAGCGCACCTGATTATAAGCCGCACCCACCACATTTTCAGAGGAAAACTAATTTTGTACATACACAAGCCGCAACTGTATATAAGCCGCATGCACCCAAGTTAAACAATTGTATCACAAACATTAAATTGACCCGACCTTAAGTCCCGCGGTTGAAACTAAATGTCCTTCATTGACTTACACAGTCCAAAAATCACAGCCGGCAAACTGAACAGAAAATGATACCGGTACTTAACGTTTGATGCAGACCTGCAAAGTCCAGGTACCCGTTGAAAATAATCCAAGGAAAAAAAGTCTATATTTCCATTGGTAACGGTGGGAAAAATATATATCCACTATTGTCCGCCCCAACAACAGGTCTCACTCACCTTTACCCCACTTCCAGTTAGCCCGCATTTGCTCCGCCCCTCTTTTTTAATTTGCAAAACATATCAGAAAAAGTGTCTCAAATGAATACATTACAAAAATATACAGTTGCAAATATATATTATACATGGGTTACTCATATTTACAAAGAAAGACGGTACACCGAGAGAGTTTTCAAAGCTTTAATAATATTATTATAACTTTCATCCCAAACCGTGCCTGTGAAGGGTAGCAAAACGCTACTAGCAACACGCTCGCAACACCGTAAACGGCACTGTTAAAACAACATACCATACTTGTAGAAGTCACAGTAAACCGTCCTCACCTTCCTCCTTATACCTAACTATATCAAAGTCGTCTTCCCCAGTATAGGATAGAGACTATGTCATATAGACATCGTCCTACACTCCCTTATCCAAAAACACGCTAGCAACACGCTCGCAAAGTAAATATTATGTGCAGTTGCTATGTTTTCTTCTTTATTGCATTTAGCTTGAAAGCTGCGTCATGTGCCTTTCTTTTTGCAATTTGCATGGTGAGGATAAGTCTATGCCGATTTAATTTGTTCACAAGCTAGGAAGTTGCAGTCTTCCTCGGCACATATATTCCACCGGTCTAAATCTTACCTTTTGTACTCGAGCGCCGCTGGCGGCTGTTGGAAAAATTACATAAATTGGCCGCATCACTGTATAAGCCGCAGGGTTGAACGTTTGGGAAAAAAAGTAGCGGCTTATAGTCCGGAATTTACAGTACACACACAAACAAATAAACAAACATATAAACATACTTTGTTCCTGCTTTGCTCACGGATGCTAAAAAGGGGGAAAAAACACAATTTTGTGTTTTTGTTTCTGTTCTTTTGCATCAGTCCCCACACTCATTCAATTTATCAAAGGCCCAAGAAAGCAGCATAACCTCATTTATTATTTAAAATTTATGTTAAACTCACTCCGACTGAAGTGTTTTCAGTTGAGCAAACAGAAATGTGCATGGTAAATGGAGTTAAGTTGGCTTCCAAGGAATAATGAATTCATGAGAAGTGGTGAAGTCGAGGCTGCCAGTCCATCAGAGGCGCTCCCCATCCACCAGATGGCCGGTCCTTTCCTGGCCCACTTTTTTGGAATTTCCCCCTCCCAATGACTCTGGCTGCAACAATTAGCCGTAGCAAATAGCTTTCGTTGTGACCGTTTTGCGCACGGGCTGGAGGGAAATCAAAGAAAGCAAATGGGTGAGCACTTCAAAATTCGACGCATCCCACAGGAGCCAATCCCAATCGCGATTGAAGAGTTGGAAGCAAGACGAATGAATAGGAACTTGGAGTATCGATGCACCACACTGGACGAATTAGTGCAGAATTATCTGCTAACTACTGTCAGGTTCAAAAGTGCAACAATATCTAGGGCGAGTTAAATTCAATTTTAATGAAGCAGAAGACCAAAAAAATAGGCAATTAGTACAATAGCTGAAACTGAAATTGGAACCGTCCTCTTCATTGTAATTCAATAATTAATCACATTGAGTAATTGTGACTACAATTTCAGCAAAATGTCAATAACATTAACTAGATAATACACACATATACACTCCATGACCCCCCTCCTCCTGCACACTAATAACATTTTTTTTTTAATTTAGATATTTAAATGACTTAGCTGGGACTAAAATATGTCTTTACCTTTGGAATAAAAAGTAAGAGAAAGAGAGAGGGATGGGTATAAAGATAAAGAGAAAGATACATAGAGAGATGAATAGAGAAATATAGACAAAATACATTGACTGAAAGAGAAATAGATACACACAAATTGATAAAAAGTGTAATAGAGATTGAAAGAGCCTTGGAATAAAGAGATATAACAGGGGAGGGAAGGATATAAATAAACAATAGACGGTGATATAGAAAGAGTGACAGACATGGAAAGAGTGATAGAGAAATAGAGAATGTTATAAAAAATAGAGGATGATGGAGCGATGGATAGAAAGAGCAATAGTGTGGAAGAGCGATGGAAATAGAATTAGAGCAGTAGAGATAGAAAGAGTAAAATCTATGGAGAGAAAGACCAATGGAGGTGGAGAGAAGTAGTAATAGAAAGGGATAAAGAACGATAGTGAGCAATAAAGATAGAGAGAAGATAGGATAGGGATAGAGAGATTCAACAGTAGAGATTGACAGTCATAGAGGGGAAACACAATATAGAGGGGCATGGGTGGATGGATAGAGCAATAGCGATAAAGGGATATGAATTGACAAACAGATTTTTAAAAGCCTATGATATACCCATCCTCTTCAACATATAACATTGACATGTAAAATCATTTATAATTACTGTAAATTCCGGACTATAAGCCGCTAGATTTTCAACCCTGCGGCTTATTCAGTAACCAAAACCACTTCGTCTTGCATTTATTGGGAATGTAATATAACTTAAACCATTCCGTCTTTGTATTTGTTGTGAACGGAATCGAACGGTAATGCACACCGTATATAAATCACTTTTGAGAACTGTTATGCACTCTACCGTAAAGCTTATTATGCAGAAATAAGCTTTATGGTAGAGTGCATAACAGTTTCAATACGAGCGATTTGAATAGAAAAAGGCAAAATAAACATGTTACATGCTCAAAAGTGATTCGTATACGGCGTGCATTACCGTTCGATTACATTCACAACAAATACAAAGACGGAATGGTTTAAGTTATATTACATTCCCAATAAATGCAAGACGAAGTGGTTTTGGTTATATGTTCGCCATTAAATTCCCTAAAAGTGAGATAAAACGAGGTAAAAGTGGTTGTAGTAGCGAGCATTTCTCGGCATAACACCGGACTCTGCAGGTCTGCATCAAATATTAAGTACCAGTATCATTTTCCGTTCATTTTGCCGGCTGTGGTTTTAGAACTGTATACTTTACGTTCAGTTAAAATCGCGGGTCTCAAAGTAGGGTTTAGGTTAATTTTGTGGTTGTGATACATGTTTTAATGTGGGCGCATGTGGCTTATACAGGGAGTGCAGAATTATTAGGCAAGTTGTATTTTTGAGGATTAATTTTATTATTGAACAACAACCATGTTCTTAATGAACCCAAAAGTCTCATTAATATCAAAGCTGAATATTTTGGAAGTTGGAGTGGGGCTTTTTTAGTTTTAGCTATTTTAGGAGGATATCTGTGTGTGCAGGTGACTATTACTGTGCATAATTATTAGGCAACTTAACAAAAAACAAATGTATACCCATTTCAATTATTTATTTTCATCAGGGAAACCAATATAACAGCTCAACATTCACAAATATACATTTCTGACATTCAAAAACAAAACAAAAGCAAATCAGTGACCAATATAGCCACCTTTCTTTGCAAGGACACTCAAAAGCCTGCCATCCATGGATTCTGTCAGTGCTTTGATCTGTTCACGATCAACATTGCGTACAGCAGCAACCACAGCCTCCCAGACACTGTTCAGAGAGGTGTACTGTTTTCCCTCCTTGTAAATCTCACATTTGATGAGGGACCACAGGTTCTCTATGGGGTTCAGATCAGGTGAACAAGGAGGCCATGTCATTAGTTTTTCTTCTTTTAGACCCTTTCTTGCCAGCCACGCTGTGGAGTACTTGGATGCGTGTGATGGAGCGTTGTCCTGCATGAAAATCATGTTTTTCTTGAAGGATGCGGACTTCTTCCTGTACCACTGCTTGAAGAAGGTGTCTTCCAGAAACTGGCAGTAGGACTGGGAGTTGAGCTTGAGTCCATCCTCAACCGGAAAAGGCCCCACAAGCTCATCTTTGATGATACCAGCCCATACCAGTACCCCACCTCCACCTTGCTGGCGTCTGAGGCGGACTGGAGCTCTCTGCCCTTTACCGATCCAGCCACGGGCCCATCCATCTGGCCCATCAAGACTCACTCTCATTTCATCAGTCCATAAAACCTTAGAAAAATCCGTCTTGAGATTTTTCTTGGCCCAGTCTTGACGTTTCAGCTTGTGTGTCTTGTTCAGTGGTGGTCGTTTTTCAGCCTTTCTTACCTTGGCCATGTCTCTGAGTATTGCACACCTTGTGCTTTTGGGCACTCCAGTGATGTTGCAGCTCTGAAATATGGCAAAACTGGTGGCAAGTGGCATCTTGGCAGTTGTACGCTTGACTTTTCTCAGTTCACGGGCAGTTATTTTGCGCCTTGGTTTTTCTACACGCTTCTTGCGACCCTGTTGACTATTTTAAATGTAACGCTTGATTGTTCGATGATCACGCTTCAGAAGCTTGGCAATTTTAAGAGTGCTGCATCCCTCTGCAAGATATCTCACTATTTTTGACTTTTCAGAGCCTGTCAAGTCCCTCTTCTGACCCATTTTGCCAAAGGAAAGGAAGTTGCCTAATAATTATGCACACCTGATATAGGGTGTTGATGTCATTAGACCACACCCCTTCTCATTACAGAGATGCACATCACCTGATATGCTTAATTGGTAGTAGGCTTTCGAGCCTATACAGCTTGGAGTAGGACAACATGCATAAAGAGGATGATGTGGTCAAAATACTCATTTGCCTAATAATTCTGCACTCCCTGTATACAGGTGCGGCTGGTGTAAGTACAAGAGCGGTTATCCTCTTAGAATGTGGTGGGTGCGGCTTATAATCAGGTGCGCTCTATAGTCCGGAATTTACGGTACTGTATTTCCATGTATTTTTCCTTTAACTAGTCACCATACTTGATCAAATATTTGAATAATATCTTCAATTAACTATGCAAAAGAATCTCACTCTTTGGAAAACGTGATTAACTTTGACTACAGTATATTGTAAATTTTCAGCATCCATAAACTAAATAGTCTTCTTCCGCCAATCAGTTACCTCCTTCAACAGTGTTAGCGGCTAGTGGCTAAGAGACTTCCTTTGGCCATCCTCCCATGCACTTGGCTGGTGTCTACTGCGACTTGCCAGGTTTCGGCGGGACAATTTATTCAATTTAATAAACAAGATCGAATCATACCACCTGGAGCTGCATCTCCCCAGAACTTCACTGCTCATGTTTTGATAAAGTACCCAAAAACGGAATACTGGAAGTGGTACATAGAATATATTTGAAATAAAATATCACCTTGTGTCCTTATTTAATGGTTAGAGTTTATAGGAACATCAATGCGAATGAATCCAAAGTCGACTCTGAAGTTCTGTTGGGTAATAAGTTACACATTGTGACCAAGTGGCAATTTCTCACCTGGAGTGCTGAAAACCAAGGACACCGTTCGACTTCGTCCTCATGCCTTTAGTATTGATCACCGGACACTTAGAGACGGTGTCCGATGAATCAAGTGTACCTGCAGATGTAGGTTGTATTTAGCATGATATACTTATCGGATCCTGTAGTTGAAAGGTCATTGAGTGTGTTTACACGCAGGTTATAAACAGATTGCCAGTATTCTTATTTTATAAAGCCATGTCAATTTGCCCAGTGATCTGATCTATTTGTGAATAAGGACTATTCAAAAAAACAGGAAAGCTTTTGAAATGTGGTTTAAATTGTTTAGGTCGGGGATATGTAGGAAACTGTTGGAATGTAAGGTGGGCAAATATAATTGGTACATTGTGTTGGGAATTAATTATCAAACTGTACCGTTTACCAAATTGTTCAAATTAGTTATCTGACTCCATTAACCAAACACAACCTACATTCAGTCAACAATTTATGCGCGCTCGTTTCTTGAGGGAAAAAAATAACAGGTAAGCCGACATTTTCACACAGGGGCAGATTTAATTTCCCCAACAAAAGAACTAAGTGAACTCTATCGAAGATGGCCGAAGTCCTTTAGCTTTTTCCTATTGGCCATCTTCTCTCCGCCGGTGTGCCGGCTCCTCCCATGGGCGTGCCATAGAACCACCCTGGGCTTCACTATGTCATAAACGAGCGTCCCGATGTCAGGGGTCCTCAAAACAACACCGAGCCTTTCTGCGTCATCAGGGCCTTTTTGCTTCAAAAGCGTCTGGGTGTGCTGATTATTTTATCAGCAGTACGTCCCGTTCCTGCCGTTCCCATAAACAACATTTTCCACCAGCCTGCCCTGACCTTGTACTGCAGCCCAGTCAGTGAATATTTTGCATTAAATGGAATTTGTATTCAATCGTATAAAATCCTTTATAGTCAAATGTATAAAATAATTCAATCGGTATGTTGATTCATATTTTACTGCTTCCGTTTCAGAATGGCACTTGCAGAGCGAAGTCATCAATTCAGTGGGCAGTATGTGATTTCTGCCATTGAAGATGGTAACAGTGACTTTGAGATGTGAATATACAGTGATGAGAATGATGATTTGCATTTTTGTTTGTAGTATTTCTCTATACTTTGTAATATTTTTTACTTGAAGCTTTACGTTTTTTTTTTAACTTAACTGATTTTTTTTTGATTAGGTAAACAAAATAACAAAGAGAGGACGGCCATCCCCTGGTGATGGGAGTGAGACAACATACAAGAAGCCATGTGCCAACGCAAAAAGTCATGTGGACAGCCTTCATTGGATGTCCGCAAGGACCTACAGGCACATTTCTTGTTGAAACCAAATAAAGGAGGCTGCAGGCATTGTGATAAAGGGTACACCAGCTTGCAGTGTAGCAAATGCAACGTTCGTGTTTGCCTATCAGAGGAAAAAAAAATGTTTTCTGAACAATTACTTAAAAAAGGTGAACTGAAATCAGCAGAGAGGAGGCCAAAACATGGCCAAACAAGAGTCAAGTCAAGTCAAGTCATTTTTATTTGTATAGCCCTTAATCACAAAGAGTCTCAAAGGGCTTTACAGGTTATTACACATAAGCAGTTTAGGTTAAAACACATTTTTCTTTTTTTTTCCATACAAAAATATGATATGTGGTTAATATTTACGTTATACATCATACTGTTGAGGCCAGGTAGGCAATCAACCCTGAAAATAAACACTTAGTTCATTTTTATATTTGTTCAGACAAAGTGAGTACAGTTAAATAAATACTGTTCACCTTAAAGCCCAACAGGGTTGAGTAGGGTTACTTTAACTTGATTACTTTCAATTACTTTTGTATTACTCCAATACCAAATATGCTAATAAAAGACAAAATAAACTAAATATGAATACTATTATGACTCACAACACGTGGTAAGCTTTCTCTCCTGGCTTTGATCTCTTTGATCCCGGGCAAAACTAATATAAAATGTGACAGAAACAAAATGAAAATAAATCCAAACAGCTTGACAACATCATTTTTGCCGTTCCATGTATTCCGTTACTCCCCAAGCCTGCACAACATTTAGTAATTTTATCCATATAGCAACATGAAAAGAAAACACACGTACTAAAAACAAATATTTAAAAATTTCTGTACTAGAGGTCTCCTGCAAGAATGTCTGAAAGATCAACCAATTTTTGTAAGTAATTTTCTATATCTGGGCCTTGATGAGCTAGGCAAGTAAACAATTCATTCAGATTACTTGGAAAAATCGGACCAATCCCTGCATGTAAACGTAGTCATCATTGAAATGACCTACAGTCTGTTCACAGCGTATTAGTGGACTACAATAACTGTGTTGCAATTTTGCTTTGACACTGAAAATATAGCTCATTTAATCGTAGCTCAAATAGACAAGAACATGCTTCACCAAGCACCGCCGCTTAAACTAAATCAGGCGAATGAAGCCTTGGAGTTTTATCAAATTCTTTTATTCAAATCAGCCTTCTTTTCACTTGCTAGGCCTTGTCTACGTAAATACTTGTTTTCAAGCAACTTCAAAACCAGCAAAGCTTTTTTTCTGTTTGTGCCTCAGCGGTGTGTGGGCAGGTGCACCGAACAGCACGTTTCACAGGATCCTGGAGGACTCGTCTCTTTGTACCTGGGTACAAAGTAGTTTCCAGGCACTGGCGTCGACAGAGCATGGAAACAAAGTGCTAACTGAACAGTGTGACGGCGCATGTAAGACTCGAGTAAAGTGGACAAACGCGCTCCCAAAGAGTGAAAAAGAATACGACACTTTGGCCATTGTTTTTAACAAACACATCTTCTACGGCATCTATTGTGCTCCATGAACACATTTTTAGTGAAGTCAGCAGATTGCGGTGACGTTTACAATGACGTTTGTCCGTCAGAGGGTTTGTTTTCTTTCTTAATCCTATTTGTTGAATTTAAACAGTCGTGGATGCTACAGCCTGTCCTGTTTAGACTGAGCAGAAGGCCTGGGAGAGAACAGTTTAGAGTACATCTGGGTGTCATGAGCGTGCCTCTTGCCCGCATAGATCTACCTACTATAGCTATCTTCATACCAACCAATACAGTAACACCTTGGTTATTGTGGTTAATGGGGACCAGAAGCCCCCTTTCGTAAAATCTCCCAAGGGTCAAACTTACCTCAAGAGGACGTCCTTACCGACTGAGAGCATGCGACCGTAACAAAATAACGACCCTAAATCCACAGATAAAAACACAGAAAACTGAATTGCAGTTGAATGAATGGACTTCAATGTCATTGTACGAAATAACAACATTGGAGAGCTTCTCTTTTCAGTGTAAAACAATTGTAAACAATTTTGAGCGCGTCTGGGTATCTGCATCCAGTGTTTTCGGATTGAGCTAGGTATGGTTAAAAAAACAAGCGGTTTCCCCGAAATTGTAGCACCAGGTCATTTATTTCATGAGTACTGGCGTTGGTGAAATACAGGCTTGGCAGTGGTAGCTTGTGAGAGTTGTTACGCAGCCTTCCTGCAATAGGCTTGACCGCTATTGCCACCTTGGTATCTTACCGGACCCGATAAACAATCCACAGAGCACCCACTGATGATCACCATTGCTTTGCGCTATTTTGACTTTCCTCAGAGTCAGTTTTTTGTTTGGTTCATCTGGTTTATCTCAAGCACAAGCAGACCAAAGCTAACCATTTAACGCTTTTTTTAAGATTTTAGGCTCTAAATTTTTTTCTCTTTTTATCAAATAAATACATTGCAGACGTAAACACTATTCAAAAAACATATAAATGTTTATATTACAAACTGTTTCAGAAAAATAGCCAAGACAGTCGAACCACAAAATGAGCAATTTTACAAAAATACTAATACTTCATAACAATGTCAATTGGAGAACTAAGTGTCTTCCAATGCACTATATTTTCAATATTTTTTTATATAAAACAAAGCAAATAGAATATCATCTAACTAGGGACAACCAATATACATGTTTTTTATTCAGGAACAGAAACATGTTAACATTTGTGGTAGTACTTGTTTTTTCTCTGCAGCCTTGTTATGTCTCATCTCATCTCATTAGCCGTACCGCTTATCCTCATTAGGGTCGAGGGGGGGCTGGAGCCCATCCCAGCCATCTCCGGGCAGTGGGCAGGGGACACCCTGAACTGGTTGCCAGCCAATCGCAGGGCACACAGGGACAGACAACTCATTCGCTCATTCACACCTAGGGACAATCTGGACCGGCCAATTCACCTGAAATGCATGTTTTTGGAACGTGGGAGGAAACCGGAGTGCCCGGAGGAAACCCACACAAGCACGGGGAGAACATACAAACTCCGCACAGGAAGTCTGGAGCTGGATTTGAACCCACGACAGGTTCCCATGACATGAACTGTGCCGCACAAGCGCTAACCACTGCGCCGCCGTGCTGCCGCCTTGTTATGTGTTAATACAAATTATTGGTGTTGCCACGGTAGCAGACCACTTTAACACACAAATTACACTTGGCATTGTCCTTTACTGTAGATGGAAAAATGTCCACATCGTGGTTCACTTACTCTTTACTCCTATTATTTTTTGCTTCTGGTAGCGGTGGACAATTAGTTTTGGCCTTCTCTCCTGCCAGGAACGCAGGATGCAACAGCAGGCTAGGTCACAAGAGGTGCTAAAGCTGTGCCTGGCAGTCGAAGCGTAAACGTACAGTGTTCTGGTGCGCTAGGTGAGAGAAGGGCTACTCTCTCTATGTAGAACAGAGATGTTTTGAGGAAATTGGTGGAGGACCAAAGTATTAATCCCAGGACAATGTTATTGATCCGATCCAAGTACAGTAATTGCGCAGTTTTGATAGTATCAATATTTGTATCGGTACAACGACCCCTACACTACATAGAGAAGCGGTGCTTTGAGGAAATTGGCGAATGAGTGCAGTAGCCATCCCAGGACAATGGTATAGATCAGATCCAAGTACTTAAATAGTATAGATTATGTTGATATTTGGATCGATCTGGCAAGTGGCATGGCAGCTGGGTAGTTATCATGTCCGCTGCACAGTTCTGAGGTCATGCGTTCAAATCCAGCTAACAGCCTTCCTGTGCAGAGTTTGCATATTCTCCCCATTCCTATGTGGGTTTCCTCCAGGCACTCCAGTTTCCTCCAACATTCCAAAAACATCTTAGGTTAATTGGCCGGTCCAAATTGTCCCTCGGTGTGAATCACCAAGTGAGTTGTCTGTCTCTGTGTGCCCTGTGACTGGCTGGCAACCAGTTCAGGGTGTCATCTGCCCACTGCCCGAATATAACTAGGATAGGCTCCAGCACCCTCATAAACTACTGAGGATAAGCGGCTAAGATAATGCATGGATTGATCCATCGGTCCGCCCATTCCTACTGTTCGGCCATATTACTTTATCTCAAGCACAAGATGACCAAAGCTGCAAGGGAAACCAAAGGTAGCTTCTCTCACTTGAAGTTCAAGATGGAGGCCCAATGATGCGTATTTAAGTGACATGTCAATCTAGACACAGACCCCGGTGAGTGTTATGGCAACATCTTGCCACCTTGCTCCGTCAGCTCGGCGGCGGTTAAACTTTGTGTCTTCTCAACTTAACGCACGCTGTCAGTTCTATCTCCCAAGGTAAAAAAGTCTCGGCGCTGTTAGACACTCACGCCGATAAAACGTCAAGGAGCGACTGTCACGTAAATGTTTTACTACGTCGGCCTCAGTAGAGATTTTACATCAAATGGAAAATAATAATCTCGGTGCATCAGGCACTTACCTTGGCTACACCAGGAAGAGCTATCTAATATTATACAGTGCCTGAAGTTTTCTTTTTCTGCTTCCGTTTTAGTTTACAACGGCATTTTAAATGTTTAAATGGCATCGTTGAAGTCTGCTCTCACAACGTCTGTACTTGTTTCAGACTTTTTAAGCCTGCTCTAGAGGTTTAAAAGCTTCTGTAAAGTAGGCTTTGATTTTTAAGGCGACAATTGCCATTGACGGCTATATACATCAACGATTCTGTGTGCCTTTCTTTCGGCTTATGTGTTTAGTGGGTGTTTGGGATTCATCTGTCCTTGGCTCAACCTTGTTTACTTTTTCATCACCCCTGTAATTCTTTGGTGAAACTGAGGCAGTGCTTCTCTATTTTTTAAGTCATGCCCCGCTAGGTAGAAAAAAACCTCTCACGCCCCTCCCAAATGAGAGTGCCACTTCCCCCTAGTGTAATGGAGGTATAATTGCACTTAATTCTAGAAAATAAAAAAAAATAAAAAAATTCACAGAGTTTCATGCCCCCCAGGGAGGCCTACCCTACCGATTCAGAATCACTGGGGTAAGGGCAGTGTTCCCTCGTGCGCAATTGCGCACTGCTCGCACATTCTCAACGCACAAGAAAATCTAGCCAGCGGACAAAAATGAGGGCTCAAAATTACTAATTAAGAAGCCACTTAAGTCAAAGTTACAGTGCATAAAGGTAAAAACACACGGGTTCCCCTGACGTTGTGCCCTAAATGCGGTATTTTGAAGTCGAGTCAAAGTAGAACGAAGTTGAGTAAAGTTAGTAGAGTATGTCAAGAACCGGCTTCTTCGACTCGGCTCACTAAAAAGGAACCGACTCTTTCGGGTCCTAAACGGCTCTTCAGGTTGTTTTTGCTTCTTTAATCCCAACATGACCAAATATTATGTAAAACTATGCACAAAATGACTTAAAAGAAGGGGGGAATGGAACAAAAATGAAAAAAATACCAAAATGAAAAAGTAGTGAAAAGCTAGGAAAAAAGAAACAAAAGGAAGAAAAAAAGAAGGAAAAATTTAGAAAAAAAGCCAGAAAAAAAGAAAAGAAAGAAACGCAAGAGAAAAGTAAATGGAGAACAAAAAGAAAAAAGTAAAAAAATAAACACAATGAGACTTTTTTTAAAGGAATTTGAAAAAAAAGTAAAAAAAAAAAAACACGGAAAAAAGAGGAAAAAGTTTGTGTTGCATTCAAATAATTTCCAATTGTATCAAGTGAATCTTGTTGCCAACATTGTACTTCCACTAAAAAATTTGACTAAGTACAGTTCTGTATCTTGCAACCGACTAAATAAGCCCCCCAAAATGTTAATATTATGCGACAAAATATATCAGGAAATAAAAATAAATGGATATCTTGTGAAAGAATTGTAAGAACAAACGACGTTTGTAGGCCATACAACCTTTGCAATAGTAGATGAGTCAATTCATTCGAAAGAGAAAAATAATTTTGCATTGCCGGAAACTCAGCAAAATGTAACTTGATGTCAAGTTTTGGACATGTTTGATAATTTTTTTATCTTGCCACACTTGGGATTATGGTGGCTCACTGTTGTTTCAAGCGTTGCTCACCGACTTTGTGTGAACGCTCAGACCGGTGGAAAATTACAGGGAACATTGCGTAAGGGAATATTTCCTGTCGGAATTGGGAACTTTCCACGCAATCACTTCGAGCGACAGTTCTTGATTCCTTTGTATCATTTCCCCTTATTTCTATCCACTTCAAAACAGTATAGTTGAAACTGGTTAAAACAATAAACTGTAGTGTTTAGCTAGCAAAAAAGAAGCAACATATACATCTGGACGAGTACTGCTCTTAACTCTTGTTTATTTCTCCTTGTCTTTCCGCAACCTTTCCTGTGTATCTGTGCAACACACCCTCTCTCTGGAGACAACATAAAAACCTGTAATTGGTTCATTCAATCCCACTTTTGACTGCATTCTTTCATCAATGCCAAGAGGGTGTGGTTAGGTGGAAGTCACATGGTTTGTACGGGTGTTTGAAATCTTTGAAAATGCATGAATTCTAATATTGTGTTTTACAGAATTGAAATAGATGCCATGGTGCTTACCTTTGGCACAGACGCAGTAGGGCGAGAGATGGGAGGTAGTGCTTGCACTTTTAGCATAGCTCCACCCATCCCTCCCACTCACCCAATCAAATAACTTTAAGTCCTTGCTCGCTTTGTCATTGCAATTTTTTCCCTCGTGATTAAAGGCAGCTGGCATTAGTTTGTATAGCATTGTCCTATGAAGCGTCAACGCCCCTTACAGGTTGCGCCCAAGAGGACAGGTGCATGCTGAACATAAACAGGGCACCATGAAATGCGTATTAGTGCAAAAATTGCTTAACAAGTATGGCCATTTATCATGGATCACGCAAAAACATTGAGGTATCATTTCCTCAGTGATACATTTTAATGGCAAGAACTTACTGCAACTGAAAATCTAAGCTAGTCATCATTTCTACTGAAAACAGAGAAGACTTTTGTCAAATATATTAACACACACATTTTACAGATCCAAAAATATTTTCATAATTAATCAAGATTGAAAAATCACAAGTCCTGATTAATGCACACGCCATATTAAAATTGCATATTTAAATCACAGATATATTTGTGGCTCTGCAAAATATGTCATTCATACCATACTTTTTTTATTTAATGGTACTGAAGAAGTTTGAAAATAAGCTTTTAAAGTCCTTAAAGAGCTTGAATTTGCCCATGGAAAAGGGTATGGACCCTGATGTTAAAACCCACCTGGCATGACGGCTTTGGTTCTTTACTCTTTTCCTTTACTCTAGGCTTTCTTCCCCTCATGTGAACATGTTTTTAGAGTAAGGAAAAAAATGTAGGGGGATGTGGGAGTATTGGGTATTTAGCTCAGACCCGGTCATTTGTGCTGATTTAACCTTGGGAATTGATTGGTAATTATTCACCCTTAAGGCTCTTTCCAAGTTAACGATATTCAATGTTAAAAAACACACATCTTGAAAATAAACTAAAAATCACCACTGCCTGGTTCTGCTTTCTCAATGTCCACAAAATAGAATAGAATAGAATAGAATATACCTTTATTGTCATTGTTACAACATGGGATAAATTGTGACAACGAAATTGGACGTGGCACTCCAGTCCCACATTTTACAGTGAGCATAGGGAAAAAAAAAAGATAAAGGAACAAAGAAGATGTTTGTACTGTCCTTGTTGTATAGGCTTTGTTTTCCTCCGTAGGGGGGGTGTATGAGGGGTTGAGGGACAGACAGAGATGGGCGGATCCAACTAGATGTTTGATTATATATTTATATATATATATATATATATATATATATATATATATATATATATATATATATACAGTGGAACCTTGGTTCTCGACCATAATCCGTTCCATTTCTTTGTACGAAAACCGATTTGTACGATCACTGAAGCCGTTTTTTCCCATTAAAAGTAATGTAAAATTGTTTTAATCCGTTCCAACACCCTGAATGTATATCTTGAATATTTAACGTAAAGCTAACCCAGGCTAATCGTACGTTCGCATTAACGTAGTCTTCCGTACGAAAGATTACGCTAACATGAACGTGTAAAAATAAAAAAATCAGGTCGTTTACACGTCATTTAGCACCCGGGTCCCCACAACAAGTCGTGAGCGGTTAAAGGATAAAGAAAATAATTATGAATAGGATTTCTTACCGGTCGGCAGAAGCCATGCTGTATTGCTGAAAGAAGGGAAACTCGCACACCTTCTTCATATTTTGCTATTATTTCTTTCTTAAATGCAATAGTTGTGCGCACTACTCCTCTTTTTTCACCTGTAGCAACTTTGCTGCTTGCACCGACCTTCTTCCGAGGCATAATTAGGGGTTAAAACACTCCCTTCACCGGTTTTAAAAAACGAAAACAGAAAAGGAGTGCGCGTTGCCGTGACAACAGTTCTTCACGAGGGGTGGGGCAATCTACACTCGTACGCCGCTCAGCGTCGCCCCTAGCGTACCGGCGTTTGAACTCTGATTTTTTTAACGAAAAGCGAAGCAAGAATTTCTCGAAATTTTTGGTCGAGAACCGATTTGTTCGAACTGAGAGGCGTTCGAAAACCGGGGTTAGACTATATATATATATATATATATATATATATATATATATATATATATTATGTTTGAAATAGCATGGACACATACGTAGAAATACATGAGAAGGCTACTAATGGTAGATAAACACCATTGGGCTCCCATACTGAATGGGTTAAAGCTCCGTTCACATTGCATTGCTCCATTAAAATGAGCTCCATACATGAAGCATGTGATGCAATGTCAGCGCCTTCAGTCAAGCACATGGATTGAGTCAAAAGCCAGCCAGCCGGGCAGTCTTTCACTTGGGCAAGCATCTGTTCGCTGACCGCATACCCTCAGAATCCCACCGTTAGCATGCAGGCATGCAAACTTAGTCGAAGGTACCGTCCAAATCGACACGTTTTCAAGATAGAACCTTGGCAGGTGAAAGGTTTGAATCTCATATTTTGCGACAGGAAAATTGGGCAGTTTCCCAACACTCTCGAACAACTTCATGGCTTTAAAAGCAAAATATTGTGATCGCTTAATAGCTTTACTTTAGGTTGAAATCAAAAATGTGTCACACAGGCTCTTGCAAAACAATTTAAGAGCAGAAAGTTAACATTTTTAAAGCGATCACAAAGAACTGTATATCAAAATATTTTCCAAGGGCTTGCAGTTGAAGCTTATTTATTTGCACTGCACACAAACTAAAACGAAGAGGTGAAGGAATCAGTCATGTAGTTTGTATAGTTATGAAATTAAAAATTCAATGTTGTCTGTAATTGGAAGTTTCATAAATAAAAACCCTAAAACAAACTAATTGTCCTATTGAAAACTTCCCAGTAAGCAAAAATTGTTTGAACATATGGCAATTTTCTGTCAATTTCCATCAAATTTGCTTTATGTTGGATTAGCTAAACACATCTCAATTTTAATTGACTATTTCTGTACTAAACCATGCCAAGTTGGACCAGCTCATCAAAAACATATTAAGGTGAACGTTGACAAAAAATGTGTTTTCCCAGTTGTTAAACAACCTATACTTAGAAATTGTAGATGTCTAAATTTAGATTGAATGTGTTTAATGTCAGATGGGTGAAACACAAACAAATTTAAGATGTCACTATTTTGAGAAATCATATCTAAAATTGACTAGACCAGATTTAACCTAAAATCCAGCATCCAAAAGAATGGTGGTGCTAGAAGGGTCTGCAAAGACCCCTCATATAATTCTACATCAGAATAAATAATTGTTCCTTCCTTTTAATATTCCCTTTTAAAAAATCCCCAGTTAACAGAAACTGGTTGAAATGTCACTCATATAAAAACAAAAGAAATGTTTTTGTTTAATATGTGGTATGCAAAAAACTATGACGGCTATTGTTGGGCAATATTTGTACAATGTCACATTAGCTTAAAACAACCCAATTTTAAATAACTATCTTTGAAATAAATCATGTCCGAAAGAAACCAGATTGATCCCAAAATCCAACATCCAAAACACTTCACTAGGATATCACTTAGAAAATGGAAAACTGGTTTAAAATACGTTGAAAGTATTTTGTTCTTTGGTCGAAAAGTTGTAAACATTGTATTTCAATGTGTTAAAAAACATTTCAAAATGACTTTTTGGGTTTCAATTTTGGCCATATCAAACAAGGTATGACTTTTTGGGGACAAAATATATTCAACATTGGATTCTCATAGGACAACCCAATTTTAAAGGACTATTTATGGACTTAAACATGTCTAAAACACACCAGACTGGATTCAAGACACAATCTACCATCCGAAAGACTTTTGATACTGGGTAGTTTAGCAGTTTTTTGTTGTGAAAGGATAGTGGAATAGTGGGATTGTGGACGCGTTCTTAAGGATGGGCTGGGCTCCCGTATGATGCGGCAGGGGTAAACCAGCGAAAGCTGTCGGGCCCTGCTGTTGAAAAAAAAAGTGTGTTGTGTCACCCTGACCCGAGTGACATGGCCGCTTTCTGGTGTCCCATTTCATCTGGAGGGACGAAAGCATGACCAACTTGGGTGCCGAGGTGCCTAACTTGTTTGGGTGTTTGGGCAATTGGGTTGGCCATGGTCCAACAATTTGTGTGTGTTTTTTTTGCTATTTATTTCCCTTTTATTTTCTTTGTTATTGTATGTGTGTGTCTTGCTGTCGGTCACCCCTCTTGAGGGATATGACCAAGGTAGATAGATAGATAGATGGTTTAGCAAAGACCCCCATATCACTACGACATTAAATTTCCTATTATGTAAACAGTTATTATTTTTCTGACTTCATTAAAAAGTTACAAGGTAACGATACTAAACCTAAAACGACCTTTTACTGCTAATTTGAAGCCATTAGAGTTGTCGTGAGTCTTCAGCTTTTTCATTCATCAGGCAACTTAAAGGTAACCTGTGTTTTTTTTATCACCGTGTTTATTGAATTGAATTAAAATAATCAAATGCCGAGCTCAGGTTCTGTGCATCGGTAGAATTGCTAGTGACCGTAATTGGTAGACTGCTACAGATGCGGGCAAATCACTCAACTTAACTGGCGTAAATTAAATAAAACCGAGGGATTACATTTTTAACTATCAGGCCATCATGATGACCGACTGCCTTTGGTATTGCCTGTTGTAAGAATTGAGGAAAGTCAATACTTGTAAGCGCTATTTTCGAGAAATTCGGCATATTTGCCCGATTTATATATCTCTAAAAAGTACATATTTATATAATTTGAATTCAAAAAAAGTGTGTGAATAAAATGATAATTCTTATAAAAATCTAGGTTGAGCATATTGATGACCTCAAAATAACAGAATTGACAAAAGCATAGACTTACATTATGTATGGATGGATACAACTGTACCATTTACTATCTTTGGTCTGTATCATTTTTTTGCCATGGGGGCAAAAAATACAACTGAAATTGCCAAATGTATAGTTTAGTAGACACTCATAATAAAAAGAGAATACATCAATGAATTTTGAACTTGGAAGGAGAAGCGGACCGGACTCTAAAATAAACCCTTACAATGCCAAATTCCAAATCAGTTCTAAAAGTCCTCCTCTGAGCCCTTTCTTGTAAATGAATTTATTTGGTTACAAAAAGCAAATACACCCTAGAGTGTGGTCAATTATGTAAAGAGTGCATATTAGTTAAAATAAATAACTGCCACCCCTGCTGTTTAGGCATAACAATGCACACACGTCCTGTGGGGATCCAATGATGACATGAAGTTGGACAGGTGTCCATACATGCACGAGTCAAATGACTTACCTTAATCATTCCACTCTGATTACTTACAGTTTGTGCACGTTTTCCCAGCTTTTCATAATCAGAATACTGGCACTTTTGCTGCTGGACCTCGGTACCCTCAGTTCAACATTGTGAACCATAATATTCGACTAGATCGCCTGGAAAAATTGATCAGTCTCTCAGAAACCGTCCTCTCATGGTTCAAGATCCTACCACTTGGACAGGTCGCATTCTGTTAGATATGGTGAAATTACCTCTGAGACCTTTAGTTTTACAGGTGGCGTTGCACAAGGCTCAGTACTTGGTCCCCTTCCTTTCAGCATTTATATGCTTCCGCTAGGTCATATTATTTGCGATTATAATATTAGTTTCCATTCCTATACAGATAACAGTCAACTGTATATTCCAATTGAGGAATCTGCCCCACTTAAATTGTGGAAATTTAGAAACTTGCCTCACTGAGATGAAAAAAATGGATGTCGTTCAACTTCTGGTGCCTAAAAGCAAGAGGAGACTGACATATTAATTATTGGTCCATCTTAATGCAGTGACTTGTTCTCAAACACTGTTCTGAACATTAAAACATGTAATATCACCCTGAGTGACCCAGTCAAAAACTAGGTGTCACATTTGTTCCTAATCTGTCTGTTGCACGTTCAGACTATTACCAGAACCACTTTTTCGAATCTTTCAAAATTGCTAAACTGTATGCTGTCCCAGTCTGATGCTGTCTCAATTAATGTAATTTACTACTCTCCGGTTTGCAAAATCGAGCATCAAGAGCCTGCATCTGGTACAAAAATATGCAGCGAGGCGTTTAGCTAAGACAAGAAAGTTTGATCACATTACCCCGATTTGAGCTAACCTGCATTGTCAGTTAAGGTTGTAATTTTAAGGTTCTGTTGATATTATACAAAATCATGCATGGACTTGCCCCCTTATATTTTTAGGATTTAACCCCCCCCAATGTTCCTGCTCGGAGCCTCTGCTCGGAAAATGCTGGTCTGCTAATGATCCAAAGAGTCAAGAAGAGATCTGCAGGTTCAAGAGCATTCGCCATTCTGTCCCCGGTGCTGTTGGATGTTCTGCTCTCTGATATCCAATCTGCAACCTCAGTTGAACGGTTTAAATCTAGGATTAAAACACACTTATATTCTATAGCTTATGCATGACCTATGCTTCATGTTGACCAGGTCTGTGTATTCCAAGATCCATTGGCACCTGGTCATCCTGGAAGTAGGATTACCTAATGTGCGGTCCCTACTCTCGGTTTCTTCATTTTCTCAATCCTGAGGTTTTGAGTTTTTTCTTTCCCTCATGTAGGTTTTCGGTCAGAAGATGTTGAGTCTGTAATAGTCTGTAGTCTGTACAGCCCTATTGTTTTATTTTATTGATGTTCAATATGTTTTGTGTACTAATACTCAATACTAAATCAATTGCACCCTGGGTTTCCTGAAAGGGGAATTACCACTTGTGAGACCCCTTCTCAAGGTTTCTTTTTTTCCTCGTGCTGAGGTTTTGAGTTTTCCCTTGCCCGCATGATGGTTTTAGATCAGGAGATGGTGTCAATGTAACCTGTGTAGTTCTTCGAGACACTGTAAATTAAGGGCTATACAAATAAATCTGACTTGACCTGACTTGACAATTTTGTCTTACATGTTGTTAACTCTTAGAAAATACTTTGAGTTTTTTATTGATTAGTTTGAAGCTTGAAAAATGGCATTACTTCAAAAAGTTCTAGGGAAAGCCAATACTTTTCCAAGGCACAGTATCTGTCTGGACTAATGGTGACCCTTTGGCAGCTTATTAAAAATGACCCCATGACTACTGGGTAGGTCATTTTTCCACACTTGGAAACATATGAGTCTCTCCTTTTTGTCATCAGCAAAACAAACAAAAGGTCCTTTTTTTCTGCAGGCAACACAATACCAACGTCAGATCTGTGCCAGTGCCTTCTGTCTGACAATTTCTCATCATCTTACCACCAAAGTTAAGGGGAACGCCACATCTAAAGTTGCCTATGGACATTATTGTAGTATGTGGGGTCGGCAACCCGAGGCCCAGGAGCCGCATGCGGCTCTTTAATGCTGCCGGGTGGCCTGGTGTGTTTCCAAAAGTGTTCACTAAATAAAAGATATGGGGGAGGGAAACATATCATTTTTTATGTATATTTTTTTTGGAGGACAAACAGGACACAAACACTTTTAATGTTTTCCAAGGCTGTAAAATATGTAGAACAAATACTACATTTCAATTAAGGGTGTAATTATGTAACTATGAAATGAGAGGGAAGATCAGCTGGCATGAGTTAATTGGTGAGAATTGACAGCTTTGCGGCTTTTCACGGGTATCAGTTTGTAAAAACATGGGATACAGGTTGTCGTTTGACGCAGGAAAGTTATATATTTATACATGAAGCATTGGCTCTCCAGCTTGAACTACTTTCTAAAGAACGATTTAGTTCTTGCAAAACTCCGGGGCTGCTCTCCTTGGCTTGTTTTCCTTTCCCGTGTTGGAAGACCTCTACGAGCCCAAGCTCCACCTCTTTTAAAGGGGCGGTGTCACAAGGCCAGGCCATGGACCCCGGAAGTGAAAAGAGAAAAATAACTGCACAGAAATCAAACTTAAAATGTAATATTGTGTTTTTTATTGACGTTACATTTTTCAAAGGCTGGTATTTTCTTTTATAAATGCATGCTGCATTGTATTTTTGTTTGCTCAGATAAGGGAAAGGTTATACATTTTGTTTTATTTTGTTGTTGTTTTTTTTGAATCCTGAATAATAAAAGATAGAAACAATGAAATGTACTGTAATTCATAAATATTATGAAGCTTAACTTAAGGCGGTATCCTACAACAGAGAAATCACTTAGTACATAGTTCTCTACAAGATGTGCTGCATCCAACCTGGTCATTTTTTTTTAGTATGCTAATGTAGCTAAAATAGACACATACAGCATGTGTAGCGTTTGTTAAAAGACATATCGAAAATTTGCGACATCCATCACTCCCTTTGCTTTGTTCAATCATGTTTTCCAGGGTTCGTAAGGGTGCCTGAAACCCTTGTAAATGCTTGAATTTTACCGTTGTGTTTTCAAAGTCAGGAAAATGGTTGACATTGTTGCCATCGCCATGTTTCCTGGCCGTCTGACTCGATAGACCTCGCAATAAATACATGTTTTTTTTTTTTTTTTAGTAGTTTTCGACTCGGATATCTGCAGAGGATAAAGTGTACTTGAATACCAGTATTGTTGCACACTGCTTTTTGCTGTTTCAATCATTATTATTATTATCTATATACTGAGGTTTTGAGATTTTCCTTGCCCTCATGTAGCTTTTAGATCAGCGGATGGTGTATCAATAGTACTTACTTTGCAATAGTATGTGGTCTGTGCAGCTCTTTGTGACTCCTTGTGACAAAGGTCTATACAAATATGCATGACTTGACTTGAATTGACTATAATGTTGTTGATTTTTTGGGCAGCCCCGGAACAAATTAGTTTTTGGCTTTTTGTTTATGTCCAATATGGCTCTTTTAACATTTTTGGTTGCCGATTCTAGCGTAATTGATAGAGTTTGTAGTAAAGAGATCTTTTTTGAAAACGCTTCTCAGAATGCTGGGCCTTCAAATGGCCACTTCAGCTCAAGCATTACTAGATAGCAAAGTGTATTTCCAAACTTGTCCGGGTGGGCTAAATGGTTCTGCTGTGACTCCGAGTTCAGAGTAGGACAACTAAACAGAGTGTCAATAATTCTAACTAAATGGGGCACAGTGACATTGGGTTATACGAACCACTATAGGTTGCGAAAAAACAAGTTCGAGAAAAATCAATATGTTTCTCCAAGATGAGAACATGATATGAACCCTATTGTAAATGTCAAAACAGAGCTTTTACAATGTTTAGTAACAGGCAACTTTAAAATTGTTGGATGTACTTGGTCAACTTTTGATCATCGGTACTTTTCTTTACGGACCATTAGCTGCAACTTTGTATCAAGGCCTATCTATTGATGCAGGTAAACTGTTAAAAAGCTAGCTTTTAATTCAGAAGAAGACAGGATCAGCTTTTGGCAAAGCCAATGCTAAATTTGAGCACAACAGACATTACCCTGGTTTTGAAAGCAATTATATAGTTCTGTGTAGAAGACGACTCTAACTTTTTGGCAAATACAAAAACAATCCAGGGCAGCGCAGTGGTTAGCTCGTGTGCGGCACAGTTCTAAGGTCTTGGGAACCTCCTGTGTGGGTTCAAATCCAGCTACCGGACTTACAGTGCGGAGTTTGTATGTTCTCCCCGTGCTTGCCTGGGTTTCCTCCGGGCCCTCCGGTTTTCTCCCACATTCCAAAGACATGCATTTCAGGTGGATTGGCCGGTCCAAATTGTCCCTAGGTGTGAATGAGCGAGTTGTCTGTCCCTGTGTGCCCTGCGATTGGCTGGCAACCAGTGCCCCGATGATTGCTGGGATGGGCTCCAGCACCCCTGCGACCCTACTGAGGATAAGCGGTGCAGCTAATGAGATGAGATGAGACAAAAACAATCCCAGATTTCGGCATGGAAGACCGACAGCTCTCAGTGTTGAATAAAACTTGTTTGCCACAGAAGAGAACAATACCTGGTTCCGACGAAGAAAAACACAACCCTAGTTTCTATTTTGTTAGCTTTCAAGCTATTATATCATTTAGCGTAGAAGAAAAATGAAACCGTTGGTGCAGAAGAAGACGTAACGTTGTTAGTTTTTAGCATGGAAGACTACCGGTAATCTAGCTTTTAGCGTGGATGGCATTTTTGAATTCGAATCACAACCCAGAACAATACACGTTTATAGTGACGTTTATACAAAAGACTAGAAAGAATGCATACAACTGTAAATTGTATTGTAAAAAAAGAAATAAAGTGGTTGTAAGGAAGAAGCATTAAATGTATCTAAATGAATATTTACTGGTTGTGGTTTTTAGCTTTACTATGACCACATTAAATGGGATGGAGGCCCTATAGTCTATTACGGGAGATTTAATCAGTGGGCGTGGCCTTTAGAACAATGTTTGATTTTCTTTAATTATGAGGATGAAAGTTGCTGAAATATGCTTCACTGTAGGTTTTGGTCCTTACCTACGGAACAGTCTGCTGGAGGGCATCAATTCTGCAGGGACCCTTGATATTTTTAAGAGGAGGCTCAAGACCCACTTTTTTAATATGGATTTTAATTGATCATTTTTATTTAGTTTCAATCTATTTATCTTTAATTTTTGACTGTATCATACTTTTTCATTTTATACTTTACAATCGTGTGCAGTTGTTTTTTCAACCATCCATCCATTATCTGCACCGCTTATCCTCAGTAGGGTTGCGGGGGTGCTGGAGCACATCCCAGCTATCTCGGGCAGTGGGCTGGGGACAATTCACTCGCTCTTTCATACCTAGGGACAATGTTGACCGGACAATTAACCTGACATGCATGTTTTTGGAATCTGGGAGGAAACCGGAGTGCCCGGAGGAAACCCATGCAAGCACGGGGAGAACATGCAAACCCCGCACAGGAAGGTTGGTAGCTGGATTTGAACCCATGACATCAGAACTGCGTCGCACACACGCTAACCACCGCGCCGCTGCCCGCAGTTGTTTTTATTTTCAATTCAGTTTTTTCCTCATTTAGGGGGACCAAACCGATAGGGATGACAGCAGGTAGCCTCAAGAAAGGGGATGTTAAATGGCTGCAAATCCTATCAGTGTGGATAATCCTCCATCAGGTCCCTTTCCTTACACGGTGAGAGTGTGCCTTGCCATACTCATATTTTATTTCTATTAATCTTTATTTTGTTTTTATTGTATTTCAACCATTGCATGTGTCTATTTATGAGATGTTTTGAGTTGTTGGCTGTGAAAGGGAGCAGGGATTTTGTCGTCTTGTTGTATGCTGAATGCCTGTATACAGCACTTTGAGTGGCATTTTTTTACAAATACATCTGATTTGAGGTATTCACTAAATCAGAAAAAAACAAAATCGTTGGCCATTTAATTGTCATGGTAAGCCTTCCGGAAGGACATGACAGAGCTAGCTTAGAGCATTGACTAGGTAAGACAATGCCACTTTTTGGTGCAGAACAGGATAAAACAGATTTTCTCTGTGGAATAAGACCATGCTAAAGCTGTTAAATGGAACATGGGACACTTCTCTGGCGATATTTAAGGTGTTTTTAAACAATAAAACTTTGTCTTGAAATCAAAAGAAGCAAATGATTTAGAGTTGAGTACTGGCATGAGTATCGGTTTGAAAAAAAACAAAAAACAATTGGTATTGTGATACCTGGTCTACCGTGGCTGTGACCAACACCTTTGTTATACCAATGACTCTGCACACATGGCTGTGGAAAAGCAGTATTATTGATATTTCAAGGGTGATTCTGAAAATACCGACAAAATACAGTACATTACCAAATGCATATTTGTTGTCTTTGTAAACACATAAAAATGTAGTAGTCCAAGTAGCCATCTTGAAAAGCTCCGTGTTCACGGGTAATAATAATAATAATAATAATTTCCTTGTATTGTCATTCTGTGTAACAATGTACACAGAACGAAATGTCGATTGCACCTGACCCGTTGTAGCGAGCCGATGCAGCCGCAGCCAACAGAGGGCGCCGCCGACCACTTTTTAAGTCTTAGGAATGACTCGGCCGGGGCGCGAACCACCGACCTCCCAGTCTCAAAGCGGGCGCCTTACCATCTAGGCTACTGAGCTGGTAGCATATTTCAAACGTCACCACTACGACTAATTCCTTATTGTAAACTCATCTCATCTCATTAGCTGCACCGCTTATCCTCAGTAGGGTCGCGGGGGTGCTGGAGCCTATTCCGGCAATCATCGGGCAGTGGGCAGGGGAAACCCTGAACTGGTTGCCAGCCAATCGCAGGGCACACAGGGACAGACAACTCGGTCGCTCATGCACACCTAGGGACAATTTGGGAGGAAACCAGAGTGCCCGGAGGAAACCCACGCAAGCACGGGAAGAACATACAAACTCCGCACAGTAATGCCGGTAGCTGGATTTGAACCCATACAGTAGGTAAGAACTGTGCCGAACACGCGCTAGCCACTGTGCCGCCGTGCTGACCTTATTGTAAACGTAAATCCAAAAAACACAATGAAACCGTAACACACGTGAGTGAAACTTAGCGGCGATGCAACCTCAAAATACAACAATTTACTATAACACATATGCGGCAGTAAATTGCGTGGTATCTGTTTTCTGTCTGTCGCATACTGAAAACATGACTTCTGCTTTCTAAAATGACTACGTAAATAGGTGCAGTGACTTGAATCCTACGCTAAATGGAACTGAGAAACCATGATTCAACCAAACAATGATTGGTTTTCTCATATAGAACATTACAAGACAGAGATAGTATCCTACATGTGGACCACTAACCAGTTAGCAGGTAATCAGACATTAGCATTTATTTTTCAAACCATGTACAGACGCTCCCCTACTTAGGACCATTCGACTCACGAAGAACGGTAGATACAAACATTTTTTGGGGGATGTTGAAAACTATCCGGACATTGCTGTAAGTTAGATTTTGTATTGTGTGCACCTTTTTCCAGGTACTAGACATTACTGTAGTGCTTCTTCCCGCCACTACCGGCGTATGGCGCTGTGAGAGGTCACCCAGCATCCACCCCGAAGAAGAAATCCGCTTCCTCTTCTTAGTTCGTGTGTAAACTTTCTATACTGTATCTCCAGCACGCTAAAAACATTTTTTATTGTTTAATATCTCTTTCGTTCATTCAATATGGATGGTGTAAAGTGTGAAGAAGAAATGAAAGTAGAATACGGAAGCTTGATGCGGTTGAGAAGATGGTTGTATCGCTTTTTTCGGCCATTTTTTATCACGGAGGAGGAAGTTGCCTAACTCTTGATGCTCATCTTCCAAAAGTAAGTTAAACGTAACTTTATTTATGTCATGTCCAGCATGGTCGCCGTGGCGACCGGCTGGTCCGCCCCCTGGGCACCGGCTGTAGCAGATCGTCTAATTTGCGTGTGTGCTTCTTAAAGGCGGGTTTTGGGGATTGCCGGTTGCTTGTTCATTGCGTTTTCTGTTCTGAATTAATCTGTTCTGTTTGACGTGAGGAATCCTGTGTTTGCCCGTTCTGAGTAAAAGCCTGTTTTGTGAGTGTTCCTAGTCTAAGTTCCTGTTTGCCTGTAAGCCTGTTTTTGTTTTGTTTTGTCCCTGAGTGTTGGACGACTTTTATTTCCTTAATAAAAGTATCTGATCGTTAACGCGAATGAGTTCTCCCTTGTATGTATAGAGCATATTATTTTATGAAATGTTTATTTACATTCCATTACAAAACAATACATGTTACTTATACAATCCTTAAACATACATACCATACAAAAAATAGCATAGTTGGAAAAAAAATTAACTTACGAATGATTGTCTCGTTAATAAGTAGGGCAGCGTATGTACCTATTTAAGCATTGAACACTGCTTCTTCTGTTGAATTGCCGACTTACTTATAGAATAATCAAGTACACGTTTTCAAATCCCTACAAAATTCTGATCACGATACATCCAAGTGAAATTCAATGATGAAAGTGTCAGGAAGCGGACCGGGAAGCAGGAAGTCGGAACTCATATGCGCAGACGATCTGTCACTTTAATTAGGAAATAAAAGTTGTCCAAGACACAAACGGACCAAAGACAAAAAGAAACAGGTTTAAAGGCAATCAAACTAAGCATTACCCAGATCAAATAGGCATGAACAGGTCTTTAACAAGGTAAAGCAATGGTCTGCCAACGGGCAGTCCCAAACGGGCAGTCGTTTAAGTACTCCACAAGCAATCAGCTCAATGTGTCTCAGCCGGTGTCAAGGGGCGGGGCCAGCTGGGCGCCATAACAACCGTGCAGGACATGACAGAAAGTGGTCACATATGGGAATTATGTGCCATGATTTCATTTTCATACCATTTAATTTGACCTTAACCACTGTATGATTCCTGTGATTTCCTTCCTTTTCCCCCTGCAACTCTTTTAATATGTCAGCCTAGCACGGGGAGCTTAAAACATCCCTCAAGATGCAGGTTAAGCTCCATAGCTTAGCGACCTACATCCACTCCTTTGAGCAGTCAAAGATACAGACCTCTGGTTCAGATTCCTGGTCACTCGACGGATGATAGTGGCTTAGAGTCGGTGATCAGTGAAGCGCAGATGGACACTGGTGCCTTTATCTCCAAACGGAACAGAAAAACTGCGACGGGGACATTCGAGCCAATCACGGCAATTGCACCTCTCACAGGAGGAAAGGCGAGATGTATTTTCCGTTAGCAAACGTACACACCTCCCTGGAGCAAATCAGCTCTGACATTTAAGGGTAGAATGGGAATGCTTTTCATATCTTTATTGATCCAGAAGCACAGGAGAAAAAAGAGCTTGCATAGCGTCAAATAATGATTTGCAGTTTGAAAAATTTCCACCGGATGTCGCCAAAGCCAGGTGTCACTCGCAAAGGACATTGATAAAACCCAGCCCATGTTATCCATTCATCCATCCATTATCTGCACCGCTTATCCTCAGTAGGGTCACGGGGGTGCTGGAGCCCATCCCAGCTATCTTCGGGCAGTGGGCAGGGAACACTCTGAACTAGTTGCAGCCCATGTTATTTTACTTAAAATCAAAGTCACAGACGCGCTGCTTAAGGCAGTAACTAAAAAAAACAAAAAAAAAAAACATAACTACAGTTAAAGCGCCAGTCTAACAGTGAAGTCCCCATGTTAAGGTAAACATTTTCATGAAAAATAAAAAAACAGAAATACTTTTAAATCAGGGCAGCACGGCGGCACAGTGGTTAGCGCGTGTGCGGCACAGTTCTAAGGTCTTGGGAACCTCCTGTGTGGGTTCAAATCCAGCTACCGGACTTACTGTGCGGAGTTTGTATGTTCTCCCTGTGCTTGCGTGGGTTTCCTCCGGGCATTCCGGTGTCCTCCCACATTCCAAAGACATGCATTTCAGGTGGATTGGCCGGTCCACATTGTCCCTAGGTGTGAATGAGCGAGCGAGTTGTCTGTCCCTGTGTGCCCTGTGATTGGCTGGCAACCAGTTCAGGGTGTCCCTGTCCACTGCCCGATGATTGCTTGGATGGGCTCCAGCACCCCCGCGACCCTACTGAGGGTAAGCGGTGCAGCTAATGAGATGAGATGAGATGAGACTTTTAAATCATTAACGTCTCAGCTCAACAATTAAGCCACACTTGTTATGCTAATAATGTACTAACCTGGTCCTGTGTGGCTCCGGAACTCAAATTAATCTGACACTGCTGCCTTAGTCGATAGAAATAAAGACAAAATGCAGACGTTTTATCAATTGTATGTAAGCACTCTGCTGATGGATATATATATACGGATTCTAACATTGGAATAACATAGAATAGGATAGAATAGGATGAAGCAGTACAGAGTATATAAACACATTTAAGGACAAATGTGAAGGAGGTTTTTATGGTACTGTCCGTGGTGGGATTGTATTGCGCTACCAGGTGAGTGAGTGCAATGTGTCTGACGGGTCTTTGCAAAGCTCTGTTGAAATGGCTTCCGAATAAGACGGATCTACAGATATCAATCTTGTATTTGGACAACGCTGTGAACACCATTTGCTCATTGGTCTGTGTGGGAACGTGGCGCCAATGAGATTTAACTTCACTAGTTGTATACAATATCTGTTCAAGCAGCTCTGAGGTCCCAAAGCCAGTTTATTGTCAAACTGGTCCAGGGTTCGAGTGCTTGTAATCCTAGAAAAAGCTTTATTCTAATGTTGTTGTCAAGGTTTGAAAAGTGCTCTTATTTTGATTAAAGTGTTTGTAAATGCTTGAAATTGTTGTCATGCTTCTCAACAAGTCTGCTTAAAATTGATGCCGACACTGCTCTCTTGTGGTTTCGCTTTGCCATTGAATTCTTTCATCCCTCGTTATAGTATATGAAAATATATATCAGTCTGTAGTTTTCAATAATCTGTGGTCTGTGCAGCCTTTCAGACCCTTTTTAATTTAGGGCTATAATGTCAGGAACAGAACGGAAACAGGACCCAATTGCGTAGCGTTTACCACAAGTTTTATTGGAGGAAAGAGGAAGGGCTGCACCCACAATCTGGTCTTCCCTGGACGCGGGAAGCAAGTCACTCTCGTACTCGGATTGTGATCCAAACACGGAAGTGGACCTTCCGTAGCGAGCGATGGGGGTGTCAGGGACGGAAAAACTGGTCGGTAGCCGGGACTGGGAGAGCAAGGCCTGGTCGGGGTCGGAAACAAGTCGTAAGACAGAACGGGAGAGTAGACGTAGTGGGGAACAAAAAGGGGTCGTAAGTCGGGACGGGAGAGCAGACGTGGTCAGGATCAAAACAGGTTGTAGCTGGAGACGAACAGTAGCAAAAACGGGACATGCGGGAGTCAGGGTCAGAAAAGGCTTGCCTAGTATACACTGAGGTTCGCAGACGGACTGACCACAGGGGATTGACAGGACTGGGTTAAAATAGGGACAGGGAGCCAATCAGAACCCGTGGATGTTGGTGCCAAATGAGCGGGGACAGCTGATTCCCATCGGTAATCATGACATACAAATAAATATGACTCGACTTGACTTAACTTCAATGGCGAGATGCCATATTGGCCGACAGCCCTGCCGAAAACACAACCACACTCGAGAATGCCTTGATCAAGCTGATGTCATCTGAGTTGCAAAACAACAGGAGATGGAAGTGGGAGCTAGGCACAGGCTGTCACTTGGTCTTGTCAGGCTCTTGTAACCCTCTCTTTGGTACACATTCAATCCCACTTCAATTTTTTCACGATTAAATGCCTATTTGTCTCAGGTTGTACACATTATACTGCTGTTAAAGAGTATGGAAGAGAAGCATGTGGAAAGAAAAAAAGTTGTCAGAATTTTTAAAATGCGGTATCTATCATGATTTAAACAATTATTAATTTTAATGAACAAGGAATTATTATAAGGATGTAAGATATAATAATTTGTTTATATAATTGATAAAATAAGCGCCCCAAAGTTATTTTTGGGGACAGGTCTCTTATGAGCCCTTGGCTTCAACCTGTAATACATTTTGTCAGGAACCGTAACAGGATCGGGACCCATATGCGTGACGTTTCTCACACAAGCCTTTTATTTTAAGGGAAATGGGGAGTCATGCACGTTAGGCAGCAGTCTGGTGTGGAATTATAGGAAGACAGAGGCCGACGAGATCGATACCAATTGCCGGAGCAGATTTCGGAGGGATGGGGTCGATACCGGACAGGATGGGACGGATAGGATTAATATCAAAACAGGATGTCAAAATTTAAACAGGACAAACTAGACGGGAACAAAACTGGAAACCGATATTAAACAGGGCAATATAAACGGGAACAATAGCGACAGCTAATACCAACAGGAAATAGGACCGAATGAAAACCCACGTCTTGCGGGACGGACGTTCTTTGACGGACTGACAAAGGAAGTGAGAGCACTGAACTTAAATAGACAATCCGTCAATCCGTCAACGAGCCGCAGCTGGCGCCACAAGGGCGGGGCCAATTGGGTGCCATGGCAACCGTGACACTTTTGACATATAATATTTGTTGCAACGTGATTGAAAAGAAAAACAAAATAAACCATAAAAATGCAAAGAAATGTACAAATAAAATGTAGCAGTGCAGGATGAACATATATTAAAAGACCGAAAAGAAAAAAAATCCAATGGAAAAGAGCATTTAAGTATATTAGGATAGATACTGCACACAATACTCACAAGGTGGTGCTTGAATACTGTTCTATACCTTGTTTCTTTGTTGTGTTTCTAACTTAAGTGCAGCAGGAATGGAATTAAAATGATTACTTAGTAATAGGAAGTACGCAGTGTCAATCACATCGGGAGTAGTTCAAAGTGACAAAGACATATAAAGTTCAAGCATTTGCGGTAAACTGCAAAATGATCCAAATATCTCTAATTTTTACATGCTAGGCAGTGCTTGAAAACTGGCCAATTCTGTAGGTTTCTTTATTTTTTTGTAACTTGAACAGAGTAGGACAGACTACCGATGATTACAAATACTTATGGTCTGGGAAATATGATGCAGTGGTTCAAAGTGAGGAATTTATGTTTCCTAAAGTTCAAGCATTTGTGGTAAACTGCAAAATGATCCAAATATATATGTAATTTTCAGACACTAGGTAGTGCTTGGAAACTACCAAGAGACTACCATAGAAAACAAATACTTAAGGTCCTGAAAACAGGGTGCAGTAGTCCAAAGTGACAAAGCCATAGTTCATAAACTGCTAAATGATCTAAAAAATCTGTTATTTTCACTCAACTCTGAAAAGAAGATAAGAGCCAGCAAATCTAAATTGGCTTTGATAAGAAAACACAAAACAACACCAGATCTAACTTCAGCACCAGGTTAGATTGTGGCGATTCCCAGCGGATCAATCCCAGTTCATGCTCAGCGTCTGAAATGTTTTCATTAAAACAGCTCAAGCTGAGGTGTCTGCACCAAGCATCAGCTTGAAGATTGGGAAGTGATGTCCTCATCATATGGAAGAGCTTTAGTTTGCTGGTCTTACTCCGGCGGTGGGGTCACTTGCCGATCGACTGTTTTCCCATCGACCGTCTGAGAGAGATAAAGGGACGAAAACAAAGCATCAAAGTTTTCTCTTTTGGTGTGGTTTCTGGAGATTTTAAAGTATTATTTTAACCATATTTTTATTTTACCTTCAATTATTAAGATATTAAAACAGAGAGAAAAGAAAAAGGGCATACTCAACTCCATCCTGTGACTCCCCTTTCCCTCAATTTACTCCCACTCTTGCAGGGTGTCTTCACAGTAAGCGTAAAAAGTCTAAATCTGCCGCGAAATGTAGAGTATTGTAGGAACAGTGGGCGAGTCTGATCAGGAGCGCCCTAGCATCTCCCTGGCCAGACTAAGTGGCTCGCTGGAAGACGAAGTATAATCATTGATGTATTTATTCTACAATTTTCTGTAAATTATTTTACATAGACACCCCCTAATATAGACAATAATACTCAGATTAGCATGTTTTGATAAGTAGCAGTGCATTTGAATGTGTTTTTGTTGATAATAAATCGTTTTACTTAAGTGATTATAAGAAGTAAGAAACATTCTTATTCGAACGTTGACTAGCTAACTGTGTTTTTCAACATTTTCAGTGATGCTAAAATCGGGAAAACAAATGTAAATCAGGTAACCAGAGATTATTGTTTTTTGTTTTTTTAAGATACATTTGAACTGACTTATTACAATTCCAAACTGGCTTTGGATGGTGTATGGTGTCCTAAACTACTTATAAAAATGATTGTTTTACCAAAAAATAGATAATTAAAATAATAAATGAATACTTCAAAAATGTGGTCTTCACGATATTACAAGCTAAAGTCCTACTGACCTTAAACAGTTGCATCTGATTCAGGATGATACATGGAGTGAAGGTGGACTTCTAATGGGTGCTCTAACATGTCTTTTAGGGTCAGAATTCTAGATGAGACGCGGGTGTTCAAATACTTATTTGCAGCTGTATCACACAAATAAATCATTAAAAAACCTTATATATATATATATATATATATATATATATATATATATATATGGTATAGCTTGGTGAAAAAAGGTACACTGTTGGAGCAATGATTAAAAAAGGAGGCTGCTAAACATGACGGTCAATTTAAATCAGAGTAGAACGCCATGCAAAATATCACCTCGTGGGGTCTCAACTAGTCTAACAAAGGTGGAGAATCAGCCTGCAACAAGACGACTGGGTGATACACAGGTGTTCAAATACGTTTTTGCTGCTATATAACACAAATAAATTGTTGAAATATCATGCATTCTGATTTCTGATTTTTTCTTTTTAGTTTATCCCTCTCACTGTGGACTTGCACCTACGATAAAAATTTCAGACCACTCCATGATTTCTAAGTGGAAGAAATAGCAAAATAGCAGGGTGGTGAAATACTTTATTCAATGTATATATATATATATATATATATATATATATATATATATATATATATATATATATATATATATATATATATATATATATATATATATATATATATATATATATATATATATATATATATATATATATATGGGTAATTTTTGTGTGTTTTTTGCTACTTTTTCTTTTTTTTTTTCTCTGTTTTTGTGTACGTGTTTGTCTTGTTGTCGATCTCCCCTCTCGAGGGATATGACCAGGGTAGATACATATATATATTAGTTTTTTGAATTAACATTTTATGCAAAGTACTGGAATTTTTCACCAAGATTAACACATTTAAATAAACATTTCCTTTTTTTTAATTTTAAACCTTATTTTTAAGTATAATTGTTTATTTATTATTTATGATTTAAATCTGACCAGCTCGGTGGCCTTGGAGGTAGGGTGCCCGCCCCGAGACCGGGAGGTTGCTGGTTCAAGTCTCGGCCGGGTCATACCTAAGACTTACAACATTGGTACTCATTGCGTCCCTGCTTGACGCTCGGCATTAGGGGTTGGAATTGGGGGGTTTCGTCACCTAATGACTCACACATCAGTTGGGTTGAGCGATGGGGGCTGGGAATCCCCTCCTCTGTATCCGTCTCCCAGAAAGAGTCAGAAATGTGAACGTGTTCTTGACTCCAGCCACCTCCCATTAGAGGGATATGGCTCCGGTGTGTATATATAATTTAAATCTGCATTGCAGCCACGTAAACCCATTCGACGACCACTCATCTCAACAATTTTTTTTTTTCACAGACCAGTTAAGGCCTCCATTGGATACAGAATCAAGAAACACAAGAAATAATCCACCCATCACTTTTGCCGCTAATTTATACTTGTCAGGGTCTCAGGTGAGCAAATCCCGGAAGATTTTATGAAAAGATGAAAATAGTCTAGGCGATTTTCTTCAGTTTAAAAAAGATCAACCATTTGATTTTTCTAATAAACTGCTTTCTAAAAGTTCTTATCAAAGAAAAGCATTATCTCGTTATGGTCCTAATCAAAAGTGAGTGATGGCGTTTTTGTATTTTATCTAATTTCTCTGTTGGGCCCTGAAAAATTAGAGTAGCCATGCTTTCTGTCACACTAATCTGTTGTCGCACCGCCCTGCGTTACAGCAAAGCTAAAATAGCTTCCTTTCTGATAGATTTTGATCCGTATACATCACGACGGATGTTATTCCATGAAGACAATTCTAAGAGGTGACTGTTGAGGGCATCCGTCTACTTTAACGTAATTCCACTTTTATCACGTCGTGAGCTACCGCGGGGAATTGTCATTCGGATGCTGTTTCAGGTCTCCCTGGGGGCGGGGGGCAACATTGGTTTTATTGTGTCGAATAAGAATTCAGGCTTTTAATAACTGAGATCCGAATTGAGTTTTTTGCGTGCTTGTTTTCGATTTGATTCGTAAAACAGTATATCCAGGCTTAATATTTTTAGGAATTCTGTCCCTATTTTAAGGAGAATTCACCCACTCAGCATATAAAGCTATTTTTTTTAAATAAACATTTTTTTAAATAAACAGAGTGGCTCTAAATACTTTGACATATCACCCAATCAAATCATAAATAGGTCCACGATCAAGAAAAGCAAAATAATTCAAAACTCCGATTCGTTTCTTCTCTAAACCTCTAAACCATAATATAGCATCTCTTGCGTATATATTAATGCAAATTAAATTATTATCGACTACTGCGCTTGTTGATTGAGATTAACAAGCACAGACAAAGTCCACAAATGAATGTCTTAAGCTCGGTGCAATGTGTCACTTTTCTGTACTACACAATTCCCTGCTGATTCTATATAGAATAAAAGGTTGGTGGGAATCTCATTCATCCATTCTCTCGTGTCATTAATTAGATGACAATTGGCTACCAAAGGGAATTAGAGTTCCGCTTGCTGTTTAACCGTGTTTCAAGAAATTGTTTTCACTATGACATTCAGGGCACTTGGCAGAAAACACACGGCATTACAGACGCCCCGGTCCTTCAAAATGCTTTGTTCTAATGAAACAGTTGGAATCCCGGGTCCGCACCAGTTTTAAGCCAGCTGCTAGCCACCGATCGACGTGTCCCAACGGGGACGTTCCGCACCTCCAGGCGAGGCAGGGACCCCTGCTGCGGCAAAGCAAGGGCGGACTAGCACCGCAGCTGGGAAAATCTGCATACAGGGCTCGGCCCACGTCTAAAGAAAATGTATGATCGGGTCTAAAAAAATCCAGCCCAACCAAGGCCCTGCAAGCATTAAAGCCTGATCAAGCCTGAGCCCGACCAATTAATATATTTGGAGGACCTAGCACAAGCAATATCATTTGTTAGGACTCAGGAGGAGGAGAGGTGATTTATGATGACAAATTAAAGCCTGTCTTTTGGAATTAAATCCAAGTTAAACACGACTGTATAGACATCTACCTCTTATATTTCTGTGTGTAGAGATGTTAAATTAACTGACAATTTTTCATCATTGATACATTGACAGGAAACTTTTAAAGCCGTTTGTCATTTTGATGGGGTTGAAAATTGGACTTTGCAACACGGCAGCAGTAGGTCCTTAAGAATCAATTGAGCAAGCGAGAGAGAGGAAGAGAGATGAAGAAGAACAATGACGGGTGGATTATTTTTTTTAAAAAGGCAGAAAGAGACAAGTCCGACCTGATTGTAATGATTGCAATTTTGGGCTCCATCGTGCCTTGAATTCGGGTCAGGCTTAGAATCTTATTTTAGCACCGATGATACCCTTGCAGCCATATGCCAAGTCGCATCATGGTGGTTAAAGGTGGTGTCTGTACTTGCTGACTCCATCTTCTGGCTGAAATCATTATTGAAGCCTCTGTCAAGCTGTTTCTGTTGCGCGTGCAAGTACGTGCCTTTCTTAGATGTCCTCAAGTAAACTCTTCATTTATCATCTTTTTGGGGGCTCGGGTTGGCATTTGGACAGTATTTGAAACAGTCCTTTTCTTACGTTCACCATTTTTATCCTAGAATAAAGGTAAAACGCGAGCACGCACGTGAAATCACTTCAAACCCCATCCCATCCACTTTCTTTCCTCCAGCCTGATGCGCTCTGTGGCTAAAACATTAATGATAAAAGTAAATGGTAAATGGTCTGCATTTATATAGCACTTTTCAAGTCACTGATGACCTCCAAAGTGCTTTACAATGTGCTTCACACTTACTCATTCACACGCTGCGATAGCAAAAGATAAAAGCAGATTGGTGTTATGGGGAAAAAAAAAAAAAAAAAGAAGACTCAGTTGGGCATTGTTGACACAAACTTAGAGAAAATCATCTCATTATCTCATTAGCTGCACCGCTTATCCTCAGTAGGGTCACGGGGGTGCTGGAGCCCATCCCAGCAATCATCGGGCAGTGGGCAGGGGACACTGGTTCCCAGCCAAACGCAGGGCACACAGGGACAGACAACTCGCTCGCTCATTCACACCTAGGGACAATTTGGACTGGCCAATCCACCTGAAATGCATGTCTTTGGAATGTGGGAGGAAACCGGAGTGCCCGGAGGAAACCCACACAAGCGTGGGGAGAACATACAAACTCCGCACAGGAAGTCCGGTAGCTGGATTTGAACCCACACAGGAGGTTCCCAAGACCTTACAACTGTGCCCGCACACGCGCTAACCACTGCGCCGTCGTGCTGCCCCCTTAGAGAAAATATTGAATCTAAAACATTTTAAGGACATCTCAAACTTTGCACAACATTCTTAAAATATAGAAATAAAGTAGCAGCTCTTAGCCTAGAATTTACCTCAGTAACTTTACTGATAGCAAATTTTGATTCATCAAATCTTTTCACCCCTTATATTGCAGCTGACCGATTGATGTTGTAATAACAGTATCCACCAGTAGATGGCACACATTTCCCAAGACATGACATATAAAAAAATGAAACGTTTTCTCTTGGATTTCCCCACCCAAGTACCACTTTCAAAGCCAATGATTTTCACTCTCCACTCCTCATCCTCCGCCGCTTTATCAATCGAACATCCTCCCCGCCGTTGCCTTTTTTCCCGAGGCTATAGCTGCTCGTAGTACTTTATGTCGAATAATTTCCTTCTGTACACACATAGTCAAAATGTTGTCTGTTCCATCAAGCGGCGTGATCCCAGACGCAGCGCCTGCTGCGCCTTGGCTCGGCTGCTGACTTGTCAGCTTACATTATGGCGCTCGTCCGCTGCCGTACATTAGTCACACTGTGGCTGCAGAGCGTTTGATTCCTGCAATGCAGCTGCTCTCGTCTCCCAAAGAGCCCCCCTCCCGATGTGATTGACACAGCGTACTTCCGTGAAGTGGTGATTCCTTTTTTGCAGGGATGGCGAAGGCGTCAGGCATCAAGGTTTTCACGGAAGAGGGTTGTTGTACGGTGTTTATCGTTGTTTTGACTTTGCAGACCACTTTTGTGGTTCTATTCTCTTCTCGATTATGCATGTGAACTCCTGCACTGCAACTAAAACTGCCCGTTAGCAAGCAAACATAAACACAGTGGCATCATTAGCAGCACCAGGGAAATGATTTTCCAGCAGGATTCAATACAGACAAATTTAGGCCTGAGAGGATCAATTATGACAGTGTGGGACTACTTCGATATTACAATATTTTTGTATTTTTTTATCTAGAAAGGCATTTTATACATAAAGGATGGGTGAGTCATTAGAGGTGCTCTTAAAGTATAAAGTTTTTTATTCATATCTTACCAGACCGGTTGGAAAAATGATTGGTCTCTCAGGAACCGTCGTCTTATGGTTCAGATCCTACCTCTCAGATAGGACACACTGGGTTAAATATGGTGAAATTACACCTGAGCCCTTTACTCTCTGGTCTCCCGAAGTCCAAAATCAAGAACCTTTCAGCTGGTACAAAATGCTGCAGCGAGGCTTTTAACTAAGATGATTAAGTTTGATCACATTTCCCCGATTTTAGCTCACCTGCATTGGCTCCCCCTGTTAGCTTAAGATGTAATTTTAAGGTTCTAGTGGTATTATACAAAATCATGCATGGACTTGCTCCCTCATATCTTTCAGATTTTATTTCCCCCTATGTTCAGGTCCGGAGCCTTCGCTCTGAAAATGCTGGTCTACTAGTTATCCCAAGAGGCCAAGAAGAGATCCGCAGGTTCAAGAGCATTCCCCATTCTGGGCCCAGTGCTGTAGAATGCTCTTCCCCCCTGAGATTCGATCAGCAACCTCAGTGGAACTGTTTAAAACTAGGCTTAAAACACACTTTTTAAGGTTTCTTCATTTGCCTCATGTTAAAGTTTTTAAGTTTTCCCTTGCCCTCATGTAGGTTTTGGATCAGGGGATGGTGTAATAATAGTCTGTAGTTTGCAATAGTGGTCTGTGCAGCCCTTTGAGACTCCTCGTGATTAAGGGCTATACAAATAAAAATGACTCGACTTGATTTTTCTCCCATGTGTTAACAATGCTCAACTGAATTCAAAGAACCCTTATGTTTGTTCACTTCGCCTATCTGCTTTTAATCCCATATTTGGAAATCTGTTCAGGGTGAAACATATGAGGTAAGAGGAACAGAGGTTGGAAGTAGTGCTGGATAGTGATGTCGTGCCAAAACGTTCACCAATTAGTGGATACGTGATAAACTAATCAGCTAAAGATGAAAAAAAAGCTCAATTAGTTTGACCTGCTCCGACTGGCTGGCAACCAGTTCGGGTTGTCCCCCTGCCCACTGCCCGAAGTCAGCTGAGATGGACTCCAGCACCCCCGCAATCCTACTAAGGATAAGCGGTGCGGATAATGGATGGATGGTTGGATAGTTTGACCTGCTACTTCATATGAATATAATTGTTTTTGTCACATTATAGACAACAATATATGGGACAAAATATACGACCGAATAAACGACAATATACAACACACAATTCATGACAAAATACACGACTATATAGACGACAGTATGCATGACAAAAAATGAAGTACACGACAAAACACATAATGAAATACAAAACAAAGTAAATGAACAAAAGAAATATTGAAATGAATGGCAAACTATACAACAAAATAGATGACCATATGCATGACAAAATACACAAGAAAAAAAAAAACAACAAAATAAAAAACAAAATAAACGACAATACACACGATAAAACACATTACAAAATACACAACAAATACATGAAAAAATGCATGACAAAAACAAAATGTTGTACATTACAATTACATACACTGAAGGAAAGAGGAAAATAAATAACAAAATAAATGACAAAATACATGACAAACCACACAACGGTATAGAAGACAATATGCAGAACAAAATACACAACAAAATACACGACACAAACATGACAAAATACATGACAAAATAAATGATAACACCCCAAAAACACAGGACTGAATAGATGGAAAAATACATTAAAAAATTAAATGACAAGCTACATTAAAAAGCTATACCTACAAACACAAGATAGCCCATACAACACTTTAGTGTTAGGTCAAAGGAGATGATAGTGGACATGAAGAAGAGGAGGAGATCTCATCAGCCACTATTTATCCGGGAGCTTGAAGTAGAGCCGGTGAGCAGCTTTTAGTACCCCAGTGTTTACATCACCGAGGACCTCACACGGACCCTCAACACCACACAGCTGGTAAGGAAAGCTCAACAGTGACTGTAATTCCTGAGGAGGCTGAGGAAGTTTGGAATGCCAAGCAAGACCCTAAGCAACTTCTACAGCTGCATCGTGGAGATCATCCTGACCAGCTGCATCACTGGTACGGCAGCATCACAGCCATAGACCACAAACACTTGCAGTTAGTGGGCGAGAACAGTCAGAGAATCACCAGAACTCCACTGCCCTCTCTGCAGAGCATATACCACCGCAGGAGGGCTGCTTCCATCCACCAACAACACGGACTGTTTACACTTCTGCCCTCAGGACACAGGTACAGGAGTGTGAAATGCTGGACAATCCGTCTAAAAAAACTCATTTTCCCCTTGTGCTATCAGACTCTTAAACGACTGCTGATCGAACAATACCCTCCGGACACATTCAGCACACTAAAGACACTTTCAACTGGATCATAATTGGACTATTCTTGCACTACAGTCACTTTCAACTGGGTTTTACCTTTATATTTATCTTATTGTCATGATTACCGATGTGAATCACCTGTGCCCGCTCCAACTGCCTCGGACTCTGATTGGCTCCCGGCCCCTATTTAAACCCACTCCTATCTTTTACCTTTTGTCAGTCCGTCTGTGAACCTCAGTTAACACTAGGCAAGCCTCTTTCGACCCTGGCTCCCACCTGTTTTTTGCTCCCGTCTGTCCCCCGGCTTCGACCCGTTTTTGATCCTGACCATGTCTACTCTACCGTCCCGGCTTTTGTCCTTTTTTTGTCCCCGACCACGTCTACTCTCCTTTCCTGGCTTAAGACTCACTCCCCGCCCACGTTTTTTGCTCTCATGTCCCGGCTACTGACCTGTTTTTCCATTCCTGACACCACCATCGCTCGCCACGGAAGATCCACTCCCGCTTTCAGAGCGACCTGCTTCACGCGTCCAGCGATCACCGGATCGTGGGCGCAAACATTTATCTTTCTTCCGATAAAACTTGTAAAAAACACAACGCAAGTGAGTCATGTCTCCGTTCTGGTCTTGACACTCATTGCCTTACCTCATCTTTATTTAATGTTGTATTTTTATCTTATATCATTTTAATATTTGTGTTAGGGTTAGGCTTAGGGGTTAGGGTTTTGGTTAGGGTTTATTTTATTCATCCATTATATGGTTTTTAAATTTCATTTTTTTTACGCTGGCAACTAGGTGGACAGCAAAGTAAGAATGTCATTGTGCAGGAAACTATGGTTCTTTACTGGTCTACTATTGATTCCAAGAGCCAAGAAGAGATCCGAAGGGTCGAAAGTGTTCTCCATTCGGTCCCCGGTGCTGTGGAATGCTCTTTCCCCTGAGATCCGCTATGCAGTCTCAGTGGAAATGTTTTAATCTAAGCTTAAAACACACTTTTATTCTATAGCATATAAATAACCTATATTTTATGTTGATAATATCTGTGTATTATTTGCCCTCATGTAGGTTTTAGATCAGGTGATGTTGTCATACGTCTGTGGTTTATAAAAATGTGTGGTGCGTGCAACCCTTTGAGACTCTTTGTGATTAAGGGCTATACAAATAAACATGACTTCACTTGACTGTACTGCTGTGCGTACGGGGCTGGGTAGGGTTACTTTAACTTGATTACTTTCAATTACTTTTGGATTACTCCAATACCAAATATGCTAATAAAAGACAAAATAAACTAAATATGAATAAAATGACTCAATTTTGTGCAGGCCTGGGGAGTAACGGAATACACGGAACGGCAAAAATGATGTTGGTAAGCTGTTTGGATTTATTTTCATTTTGTTTCTGTCGCATTTTAGGTTCGTTTTGCCGGAGATCAAAGAGATCAAAGCCAGGAGAGAAAGCTTACCACGTGTTGTGAGTCATCATTTTATTCATATTTAGTTTCGTTTGTCTTTTATTAGCATATTTGGTATTGGAGTAATCCAAAAGTAATTAAAAGTAATCAAGTTAAAGTAACCCTACCCAACCCTGTGTGTGTAAAACATTAAACACTTTTTTGGGGTTTACTTTCACCTTGAATTAATAACCAATTTGCATTACTTTTTATTAGGAATGGAAACATATAAAACATTACGTGTTGGAATATAGGGGTAATATGTCAAAACATTGACGGAAGAGCTCAGGATTGTCGTGTTTTTTTTTTTGTTTTTTTTTCACGACCGGGAAAAACAAATTATTCCTACGGTGTGGAAAAGAAAGCCGCCTCAAACACCCCTGGTGTATTTAAATTGAAATGGGAGTAGGGACAGGTTGCAGATGGGTTATGGGATGGCACCAGAGAACCCATCACCAGTTTCCCGATACAGGCAATCAGTCAACGCGACGAAGCGGCGATATGTAATTATTGTCTCACCGGGTACTGAAAATAACTTCTAACTGCTGTAGCTTTAATTGGCGACATAAGTAGAATGACATCGATTTCACTTCTGCGGAGTTACGGCGACGTGTGACCCTTTTTTCTCAATGTCAACAGAGGAAAAAAACGTTAAATACTGGCTCGTCTGTGGAATGGGAACTGCCTTGTGATGAGTGCGTGTTGAACAAATTGCGGTGGGTCTGTCAGTTTGTGTTAAATGGAGTGCACCATTCGAGAGCCACGCAATCTGCTGTCGCCTTTTGTTAGGGCCGGGAGCACACTCATGAGTTGTGACATTTCATATACGGTAGATTGTATGGATTGCATACATTTTGATAATGTTGGAGCTAGGACCGGCCATTTTGTTGATCGTGCTGTTGACTTTCAGATGGTGAAGTCATTAAACGACACCGAGTATCGGTTTAGGAGTCTAATTTAAGGTATCGGTATTAATGATGATTGACTAACCACCATTAGTTGTCATCTAGTGGCCACTTAGAACCTAAAATCAAAGGATAGTCATTTGCCATTAACAGGGTTGGGTAGGGTTACTTTAACTTGATTACTTTCAATTACTTTTGGATTACTCCAATACCAAATATGCTAATAAAAGACATAAGAAACTAAATATGAATACAATTACTACATTTTGTGCAGGCTTGGGGAGTAACGGAATACATGGAACGGCAAAAATGATGTTGGCAAGCTGTTTGGATTGATTTTCATTTTGTTTCTGTCGCATTTTATGTTAGTTTTGCCGGAGATCAAAGAGATCAAAGCTAGGAGAGAAAGCTTACCACGTGTTGTGAGTCATAATTGTATTCATATGTAGTTTCTTTTGTCTTTTATTAGATGCATGCAGAATTAACCCATTCAGGACAGAAAATGAAGAGGAATTATGTTTATTCCTCCGCATATTCATTTAACATCCAGGCTTGGATAAGGTTAGGGTTTATGGTTCAGGTTTTGGTTAGGTTAAGTGTTAAAGAGTTAGGGGTTAGGCCTAGGGTTTTGGTTTAGGTGTGAGGGTTGGGATTAGAGGCTACAGTTTAGGTTTAGAGTTAAGCGTTAGGGTTAGGGGTTTTAGGGTATGGAGGGTTTAGGTTTAGGGATTATGGTTGGATTGTAAAAATGTTTTCCAAGTATAGGGTTAAAGGGTTTGGGGTCATGGCCGAAGTTTTTAGGGTTTTGGTTCAGGAGTTAAGGTTCGGAGTTAGAATTAGAGGGTAAGGGTTTAAGGTTGCAGTTAACCATTAGGGTTAGGGTTAGTTTGTTAAAGTGTTAGGCTTTTGGGGTATCGGTTTTAGGGTTTAGGGTTAGGAGGCTAGGGTTAGAGGGCTAGGGTTAGAGGGCTAGGGTTAGGTGTTATGGTTAAGGTTAGGAGTTAGGGTTAAAGGGTTAGGTGCTTAGGGTTAGTGGGCTAGCGTTTGGGATTCATTTTAAATGATTAGAAAGTTAGGGTTTAAAGTTCAGTGGTTTAACTCAGGGAGACCAAGCTTAGAGTTTAGGTTAGCATTAATTTTAAGGAGTTAGGGTTTGGTGGGTTAAGTATTGGGTTTAGAGGGTTACAAAGTTAAGGTTAGGGGGTTAGTCATAAATTACCTGTAAAATTTGCTTGAAATCTCAATCCAAGACATTCCCACGACAAATTCTATGAACATTGAACAATGTGAGTTGGAACACACAGAAATAGAACATTTGTATTCTCACTGGAATTTTTGTTTGGAATCAAATTCCTTCAGATGAATGTCGCATGGGCATCCTAGCTGGAAAAAGGTAAGACAACAGCTTGAAGCTTGACCTGGTACTTTGTCAAATTTGATTACCTCATGTGCAGTCCCTTCTCAAGGTTTCTTAATTTTCCTCATGCTGAGGTTTTGAGTTTTTCCTTGCCCTCATGTAGGTTTTAGATCAGGGGATGGTGTAATAATACTCCGTAGTTTGCAAAAGTCTGTGGTCTGAGCAGCCCTTTGAGACTCCTTGTGATGAAGGGCTATACAAATAAACATGACTTGAGTTGACTCCGAAAGTATCATGTGGGTATCACTATCATTGACTCTTCAAGATTGGTACGGGTCTGAAAAACATTGAACATCCTTAATTCTGAGTGACTCGGGCACAGACAAAAATATTTGCAAGCGCTCTGAATCTTTTTGAACACAGTCTGAAGACGCCGAAAATAAAAGTAGGCCATGCAAATCAGATCTAATGAGAGACTGTTTTAATTAATAGAATCAAAAACATCAGCAACTTTTCCTTTCCGAGCATCTCGTGTACTTTCGGAGACCTTCCTGGCGAATCGGCTTTCACACCAGCTCGAATATTTACTTCCCCCTTGGCCGCCACCGAATGGAGGTCAAACGTGAATCAGAGCAACTCTTTAATATCAAAATATCGCCTCAAAACATCCAGCAGCTGGGGCGGTTAGCGATACGGTCGGTGTGCCAAAAAGGAACATTTGCGGCATCGCCCCTAGCAGTCCCTAGTATTATTAATAAATACGTTGGCATTGCGATCGCCATCACTCGCAAAAAAAAAATAAAAAAATAAAAGATACTCCTTCAAACTGAGCCACAGGTGTTAAGCTTTAGCAGGGATTCTATTACAACTTGGCGTGTTGGGCCTGGTTTCTCTGCCACGGATGCTCCGTTTTGTCACGATGAATAAGAATATGTTCGTAGTGAACTCAGCCAGTAAATTAAGGATTTGGCAAACTATCCGTCATGTTCATTTTATTTTAGAACACATTCTTCCATGCAACAGATTTGTACATTATGGAGTACTGATCTTGCCATATGTAGAAATAAAGGTAGGAATAAAAATACCTGCAAATACGTGCTAGATAAACAAATTAATAAATAAATCATTGATGTATAATACCTAAATATATACCATGAATGCTATTAAGTCACTAATTCATGCATTTTGTCATTTATTTTATAATTTATGTATTTCCGTATTTATAAATGATCTGCATTTATATAGCGCTTTTCAAGTCAATGAAGACTTCCCAATGAGCTTCACACTTACCCATTCACACACACTCACACACACCAATAGCGGCCGTGCAGCCATGCAAGGCGCCAACCTGCTTATTGGGGGAATTGGGGATTCAGTGTCTTGCCCAAGGACACTCCGACATATAACCCGGAGGAGCCGGGAATCGAACCTGCGATCTCCTAATCCCAAGACTAGCGCTCTACCTCCTGAGCTAATGCCTCCCTATTTATTTTGTTTTTCGTGTATTGTCCAAAAAGCTCAGCCGATATTTCCCATCGATTCATGTGAATATGTCATGATTACAGATGTGATGCACATCTGCCCACTCCTTTGGCGCCAACCCTTCTGTCACCTGTTGTCTGTCCGTCTGTGAACCTCAGTGTATTCTAGGCAGGCTTTTTCGACCCTGACTCCCACCTGTTTTTGCTCCTGTCTGTTTCCTAGCTTCGACCCGTTTTTTGATCCTGACCACGTCTCCTCTCCTCTCCTGGCTTTCGACTTGTTTCCAATCCCGACTACATGTTTTGCTCTTTTGTCCCGGCTAATGACCTGTTTTATCCGTTCCCAACACCGCCATCGCTCGCCACGGAAGTCCCACGTCCGTATTCAGTGCAACCTGCTTCCCGCGTCCAACGATCAACGGATTGTGGGTGCAACCCTTTCCTTTTTTCCAATAAAACGGAAAGAAACGTAACGCAAGCAAACCCTGACTCCAGCCTGTCCCGTTTCTGCACCTGTTTTTCAACCTCTCCGTTCCCAATCTCCTCGTTTGTCCCCGGCTGCAACCTGTTTTTGATCCTGACCACGTCTGCTCTCCCATCCCAGCTTACGACCTGTTTTTGATCCCTTACCACGTTTTTGCTCTCCTGTCCCGGCTATCGACCTGTTTTTTCGTCCTTGACACCGCCATCTCCCGCTACTGAAGATCCACTTCCGTATTCAGATCACGATCCTTCTATCAATAAACTTGTGGTTAACGCTACGCATTTGGGTCCTGATTCCGTTCTTGTCGTGACATACCCACTTCCTGAAGATGGCTGGGATGGGCTCCAGGATAAGCAGTGCAGATAATGAATGGATGGATGGATCCTTTTAAGGCTTCATGTGCAGTCATCTACTTTAGACAACTCAAACAGTTGTTGTAGGAAACTGAAGTTCCTTCTAATTCTTCTGATCGCTAGAAAACAGTTTGAACTCTTTCCATTAGATCTACTGAAATGGAGTGGTGTCTTATTCTTTAGGCCAAAAACATACTTATATCCATTTGCTTATGAGTGATGTTGTCTCCGTACTCGTGAATTTTTGTCCTTGAGGGAGAAGGATGAACCTGGTTCTTGCACGGTGCATGCATTTTGACCTGATGTACACCATCATATGTAACATGCTGCATTCGTCAAGATTTTGAAATTGGAAGCTGTCAACTGGACATTCTATTGTTACCTATATTTCATGTTGATGATGTCTGTGCATTATCTGTCCATTGCAGCCTGGTCATCCTAGAAGAGGGATTACCTCATGTGCAGCCCTTTCTCTAGGTTTCCGTTTCCCTCATGTTGAGGTGTTTTAGTTTTTCTTGCCCTCATGTAGGTTTTAGATTAGGGGACCGTGTAATGGTAATCTGTGCCACCTTTTGAGGCCTTTTGTTAATATGGGTTATACAAATAAACACGTATTGACTCGACTTGCACCATGAACTGAAGTCCCCCTGATTTTTTTTTTTTTTTTTTTCAAATTCATGCACACAAAACACCTTTTCTGGTTTAATTAGAAAACATATATAGTGATACAAAAAAAACCTGAATATAATTAGCTTTCAAATGGCTCAGTTTCTATTTTATTGCCATTCATTGTTAACACGAGAAGTCCCAGTCTCCTCCAGAATAGCCAGCACAAAGCTGTGTTATTTAAAACTAACAACTCAATGGCCCATCTTGTCACCATTCTTCTGTAAATGTGGCAAGATGGGGTTGTTCAGATGGAATGTGGTGGGTGTGGTGTTGATAGATGCATAAAGAGTCAGTTGGCAAAAAATGCTACAAAAATACTACACATTTCTACAAAATTACTACTAAAAGTAGTGCTTCAAAACAGGGACCTAATATATTATTGTGTCTTTATTCTGATAAGAAAAAAAAACACTATAGAAATACGACCAAACTACCACTACAATAGTCATATGATACAAAATTACTATTATATAAATCTAACTTCAGAAATACTTCAAAAATTGAACCACAGTGATAGTATAAAATATTGAAGAAACACTACAAATATGCTAAGATGGAAATACTTCAGAACACTTCCACAGAAATACTATAAAAATGCCACTACAAGTCAAGTCAAGTCATGTTTATTTATATAACCCTTAATCACAAGGAGTCTCAAAAGGCTGCAGAGACCACATATTATTGCATACTACAGACTACACCATCCCTTGATCTAAAACCTACATGAGAGTAAGGAAAATCACAAAAACCTCAGCATGCGGAAAATGAAAAAACCTTTAGAAGGGGCCGCAAAAGAGGAAACTCCCTTTTAGGATGACCAGGCTGCCATGTATTTTGCATTAACAAACAATAAAAGTAAAAATAAAATATATAATATATATAATATAAAATAAATGCCACTACAGTGATATTACAACATACTGCAACATAAATCTTAAAACGCTGAACCCCTAATACCCCCAATAGGCAGTGTGGCGCCTTGCATGGCTGCACGGCCGCTATTGCTGTGTGAGTGTGTGTGTGGGTAAATGTAAAGCACATTGTAAAGCGCTTTGGAAGGTCTTCATTGACTTGAAAAGAGCAATATAAATGTTGATCTTTTGATTTCATTTACTAAATACAGTACAAAAATACAAAATATGCTATGGAAATTCTGCAAAAAATACTGTGGGGATAATACTAAATACTGCAAAATAAAAGTACAGTACTACTGCGTGTGACGCCATCCACTCCGCTGTTGCTAAACTACTACACAGCACCCCAAGGCCATCCTGTTAATCTGTTAATAAACAACAAAAGGATACTGCTGGAAGTGTGATTTTCCCTACGGGGATCAATAAAGTATCTATCCATATATCAATATATCTATCTATCTATCTACTATAGAAAAACTAAAAAAATACTACAAAAATCAGACCACAGAAACACAACAGAAATACCACAAAGATACAACTTTAGTAATACTACAAAAATACAGGCTGGTTATGCCCCCACCAAACATTATTTTCTTCACATTAGCATTCGAAGGTTCATTACTAAGTTGTGTTGTCCACACAAAAGTTTCCCTCCTTTGGAGATCAATGGTAAAACTAACCCAGTCAGTACACTGTTCTTTGGGCAATCTATGTAGGAAAGCTTGGCAGTGATACCTGCAGCGTTAAGGAGGACACTTTATATACCTCCCTCAAGAAACGGCACCACTTTGCACTGTTGCTTTCTTCGGATTGAGAGGCGAAACAAGACCAAAAGACCGCGAGACGATGCTCAGAGATAGTAAGTGGAGGTTTGTCTGCGTGCTCACTCTTCCCACCTGTGCCTTGTCAGGAGCTTGACAGATGGATTGAGGCGGCCCCTGCATACTAATCCGCTCTTAAAACACATTTAGGGCCGTCTGAGAGGCCGTGGTGGGCTGCGTGGCTGCATTTCGCTGCAGAAATGCTACCGCCACGCATAAAACTGTTGGCAAGTGACATCTCCATGATGAATTCCACACACTAAATTAAATCAATTTTAAATGTACATGCTTAGAATAAATCAAAGGGAAAATGTCAGAAAAGTATTTGCATTGTGATGGAAAGAAGATGATTTTTTTTAGTAGGTGTTAACTTTTAAATCGGAAGTGTACACAAAAATTGGTGTCAAGAACCGGAACAGGAGCAGAACCCAAATGCGTGACGTTTCTCACGCAGGCTTTTATTTTATGCACGTTAACCCAAACGCCAGTGATTCGGCGATCGTTGGGTAGAAGACGTAAGGCCGTAGTCTGGCGTGGAATGACAGGAAGCCAGAGGCAGACGAGATCGATACCGATTGCTCGAGCAGATATCGGACGGATGGAGCTGTACCGGACAGGACGGGACAGACAGGATTGATATCAAAACTCGATATCGAAATTAAACAGGACAAATTAGACGGGAATGAAATTGAGATAGATATTAAACAGGAAAAAATAAACAGGAACAATACCGGACAGGAAACACAGGCAGGGAACCGGACAGAGTCAAAACCCACGTCTTGCGGGGCAGAGGTTCTTTGACGGACTGACAAAGGGTGATTGAGAGCACTGAGATTAAATAGAAGGGAAGCCAGTCTGTCAACGAGCCGCAGCTGGCGCCACACGGGCGGGGCCAATTGGGCGCCATGGCAATCGTGACAAATGGATTTTGTTAAATGTGAATAAAATAGCTTTTTTGCAAAGTTTTGCAGCCGACTGCATCATAAAATTGTGAAAAAATCTAATAAAATTGCTTTTAAATAAGCACAGATATAACTGATGCCTGTAATATATATATGATATGAAATGAAATGATCTGCATTTATATAGCGCTTTTCAAGTCATTGACTTCCCAAAGCGCTTTACAGTGTGCTTTACATTTCCGAATAGCGGCCTTGTATTGCAGCCATGTAAGACGCTAACCTGCTTATTGGGGGTGTTAGGGGTTCAGTTAGGGGTTTACCCAAGGACACCTCGACATGTAACACGGACAAGCCGGGATTCGAACAGGGATCCCTTGATCCTAAGACGAGTGCTCTGCCTCCTGAGCTACTGCCGCCATATAGAGGGGAATACCACAAGTTTTCGCAGTTCAATTGTTAGAACTAAAAATGTAATTGGAATAATGTATTTTTATTAGGTGTTCGCTATTTTTGAATGGGAATTTAACCCCCAAAATATATGTCCGAAGTTAAATATCAAAAGGAACTGCTCATATCAATATATTTCCACTTACAAAATCATACAGACATAGTTTTTTACTACAACAAAAAATAATAATTATGCGCAATTTTAAATTATTGAATTTAATTGTATAAAATTGATTTTTTTTTACCATTTTTTTTTCATTTTTGTACTAGTTTTTTATTTGGTCATTTATTTTAAATATTGCTAATTTTTTTTCTTTAATTTTACTTTCTCTTTTTTTTATTTTAATTGTTTATTTTATTCATTTTTTAAAACATGCCTTTAAATAAGCAACATTATTTAGCTGATGGGAATTATTTTCGTCAATTAATGAACCATTTTCTACCAGGATCAGGAAAAAATATCTTATATCTTGGATCTACTATCTGTTCCAAGAGGAAATTTTGTTTTAGTATTTATATCTTCTATTTTCAAAGGAAAGTATTATACATGACAAAGATGAAAAAAAAAAACCTTTAAAAATAAAAAAAATGTTTTATTTACAATCTCACAAATCTTCCTCAAAGTTATCATGGTGCCCTCTACTTCGCATCCAGAACACACACACAGAGCGCACCACAGAATAATGGGAAACACACAGTTTAAACTCAATTTAATACCTGTATGTATGCCTCAAAGTCGTAAAAATACGGTTACACACTGATCCCTTCATTTATTGTGGGAGTTAGGTTCCAAAATTGACCCGGTGTAGGTGAAATCCGTGAAGGAAAAACCTTTGCAGGGTATACATTGTATGTACCGGGAAATGATAATAAGTCAATCACTTACATATGTTATCTGACTACTGCTGGAATGTGAAGTTGGCAAGGGCAAGCTATGGCTTCATTTGCGGATCAAAGCTTTCCGTGACCACTCCACCACAGGGGGTCCGCCCCTCCCAGGAGACCCAAAACCAGAGCTGGTTCACGACTCACTTCGCAAGGGCAGTCTGATTTTGGCCAGCCACAAGGCAGGAGGGATGTTTTAACAGGAGAAAAAGCTGGACCAAGGTCCTGGCCGGTCTTGGCCAGGTCTCAGCTAAACAGGCAGCCGGCGAGCGTTGCCAGGTCAGCAGCCAAGCTTGATCAAGCTAGCGGCTAAACCAGTGGGACAAAGCCAGCGACCTCAGAGAAGCCTCAAGCCACCAGCAGTCAACCCCTCCTTCAACACTCTGCAGCCGGTGGACCTCATCCTAACCGGTTTTTAAGCCAACCAGGATTCTTCATCGCTATACAGCCAAGGACTTAAAGACTGGGCCTTCATCTCGTTGTTGCCAGGTATTGGTGTGATGTAAAATGGGGAATTCTATCAAAATATAATAACGTAATAATCAAGCCAATGTTGTTGTCTATCCAAATAGTGCCAGTTTAAGTTTTCAACTCCTAGTTTCATTTTGTTTGATTTTCTTATAATTCTTATGTGTCCTATTCAAGCTTCTTCAGTAGATGATTAGTAAAATAAAAGTCCATAAATCCAAGAGTGTGTGTGTCTTAATTAAAGTATATTAAACTATCAAAAACAGTAAAAAGTATGTGTGTAGCCATCCTCCATACTAACTAAACAAAGTTTTCATCCGTTTTCCTGACACAATGATACAAAAACCTATGTGGTGCTCCAAAAAGGTGAGACGATTTTTGAAAAGAATAAACTCGGTTCTTTAATTCAATTGGTCACTACATTTTTTGTTAGAATAATTTATTTAACACCCATATCCCCTACAATAAAATGAACTCAATTACTGGATTATACGGAGATATATATATATATATATATATATATATATATATATATATATATATATATATATATATATATATATATATATATATATATATATATATATATATATATATATATATATATATATATATATATATATATATATATATATATATATATATACACATACATTGAAATGATTTGCATCAAACTATGTCTTTTCATCGAAAAACGTTTTTTTTCCACGACCACGACAACCTTGCTCGTCTTTCAAGGCTGTTCACACCGCATGATGTTTCCTGCCCGAGCCTCGGACAACGGCAAAACACCCCGACTTTTCCCAAGATCCGTCTTCTGAATCCATTTTTTGATGTCAAAAATAAAAATGCCACTCCACCTTGAAATGACATGAATGAGTCATTGCAAACTAGTGAGCGCTTGTGTGGGAAGTGAGGTGTTGAAAGGGGGGCTGCTGTTTTATGTAGCATTCCCTGCCATCTCAAAGAGCCCACCCGCATAAAAGCATGTGTCATCATACGGCTCTCGTGGGGAGGAAAAAAAAGGAAAAAATTGCATCCATCAGGCTAGAATGTGTGTTCCAGTGATGGCAGCTAGTCAATGTCCCTTAACACTTTGCTGATAAATATTCAGTAAATTAAATTATAAACGTAAAAAGGGAACACAACACACACACGCATATATATAAAATTGTTCCAAGATCCATTATCACTGATTCCATACATATATATATATATATATATATATATATATATATATATATATATATATATATATATATATATATATATATATATATATATATATATATATATATATATATATATATATATATATACACACACTGTATTTCCCGGACTGTAAGTGTCCCTTACAACTAAGTTATGATCTGGATGGAAATGCACAGTTCCAATTAAATGACACTGCTTACGTTAACTGTTCTGCCTTTGAAAAACATGGAGCAGCCTAAATTAGATAGAAAGTACAGTCGAGACATTGAGAAGGTTAGAAATAATGATTCTTATTTGAACTGTACACACATACATATATATATATATATATATATATATATATATATATATATATATATATATATATATATATATATACATATATATATATATATATATATATATATATATATATATATATATATATATATATATACCCGTACAAACCGTCGTATTTTCCTGTACAAAATAGAAAATAATCGTACACCATTTTTTTTTCTTTCGGAATGATGCATGATGGGAAATCCCCAGGCGGCAGGCGCATGCGCACATTATCATCAAACCACTCACTTCGTTTGCAACCAAAAAAAAAACGATACCGAGATAGAGGCTTCTGCAGCGAACTCCTTTGACTTGATTGATTTGCCGTTTCGTGATAGCCGGTGTAACCCGGAGGGTATCCATCATTGAGAAATTTGCGTTTTTCCGTACAGATTATTATATATATATTGTCATGGCCAGCATGGTCGCCGTGGCGACCGGTCTGCCCCGCCCCCTGGGCACCAGCTGAAGCAGATCAGCTAATTGCGTGTGTGCTACTTAAGGTTGGGTTGTGGGTATTGCGGGGGCTGGCTCATTACACATTTTCCGTTCTGTTATGCCCTGCCCTGTTTAGTTTGAGTCGGAGGAAACCTGTACTTGCCCATTCTGAGTGTAAGAATGTTTTTGTTCTGTTTTGTCCCGGAGTTTTGGACGACTTTTATTTTGTTAAATAAAAGTTTTGATCGTCACCGCAATTGAGTTCTCCCTTCCTGCCTCCGTTCTGGTCCGGTCCACCCACGTGACATATATATAGTCACAATCCTGTCTGCTGCCCGCTGATTGCCCTCACCTGCGCTCAACCCTTCAGCCCCAGCTGCCACTCGTTTCCAAGTTATCCCTCTCCCTATTTAAGCGCTTCATTCCCGGTCACTCTTTGTCAGTCAGCAAACCTCAGCACATGCAAGGCAAGCACTTTTGACTCTCATTTTTAAGCAGACCTTTTGAGAAACATATCCTTAATTCAAAAAATGTACTGGAATATGTCAATCCTTGAAAACACAATATTAAAATTCAAGCCTTTTCAAGAATTTCAAGCACCCGTAGAAACCCTGAGAATACGACATTCAAATGAGCAAAGCACCTGTATGAACAATGTTAATTACTGCAATTGTTTACGTCCTGTAAAAATTTGATGGCACCCCCAATCATATTACACCGTCCATTATTTTGCAAAAAGCTCGCAGAATCAATCCATACGCCATTTAATTTCCCGGCGCTATTAATCTCCGGCCCAATGAGATGATTAATTGCGTGGTAATAAAGGCTTGTCATTTTTGGAGGTGGTGGTTTTTATCCAGAAAGCCCTACGGCCACATTTACATTTAAACACCTTTGCGGCTGCCATTTTCTTATCGGCCTCAAAGAGGTTAGGTGGGCCAAGGCGCAGCCAACAATTTTGGTGGCCTGTCGGATGTTGCTCAATTATGTTTTTTATGTGTGATTTAAATACGGCAGCAGACATTTTGCGCCTGGAAAAGGTTTGCCGTGGTAGTAGAAATGTTTTGTCTGCATTACAAATATATGTATTGTTGCTGTCATATGAAAAATATGTATTTCCAAAATTGTTATTTGTTTAATAAAACCCATCACATTTTAAGAGGAAAACCGATTTTGTACTTACACAAGCCGCACCTGTATACAAGCCGCATGCGCCCACTTAACACTAACACAAAATTAACCCAGACCCGACTTTAAGTCTCGCGATAGTAACTAAATATCCTTCATTGAAATTCACAGTCCAAAAATCACAGCCGGCAAAATAAACGGAAAATGATACCGGTACTTAAGGTTTGATGCAGACCGGCAGAGTCCGGGTCCCGTTGAAAGTAATCAAAAGAAATAAGTGCATATTTCCAAAGGTAAGGGTGGGAAAAATATCTATCCACTATTGTCAGCCGTGTCCACAAACACTCACCTTTACCGGTCCCCACTTCCTGTCAGCCCGCGTTTGTTACGCCCCTTCTTTTTAATTCGCCCGTCCATATCAGCAACATATCAGAATAAGTGTCCAAAATAAATACAAATAAATTCATTACAAAAATATACAGTTACAAATTATACATGGTTACACATATTTACAAAGAAAGACGGTACACCGAGAGAGTTTTCAAAGCTTTAATAATAATAATAATATAACTTTCATCCCAAACAGTGCCTGACAGGGCAGTTAATGGTAGCAACACGCTAGCAACACGCTCGCAACACAGTAAACGGGTCTGTTAAAAAAACATACCGTACTTGTAAAAATCACGGTAAACCGTCCTCATCTTCCTCCTTAGAACTGAAGCCATCAAAGTCGTCTTCCTCAGTGTCGGTAAGAAACTGTGTCATATAGACGTCGTCCCATGCTCCCGCAGCCTCACTCGCAGCAGACCGGCTTTTCGGAACCCGTTGGTGATGGTGGATTTGTTGATGCTGCCCCACGCTGTCAGGATCCACTGGCGGACTTGCGAAAAAGTTGCCTTTCGCATGCGGCCAGTTTGAGTGAAAGATTTCTCGCCGCTAGTCAAGCCAAGAAGTTGCAGTCTTCCTCGGCGCATATATTCCACCGGTCTAAATCTTACCTTTTGCACTCGAGCGCCGCTGGCGGCAATTAGAAAAATTACATAAATTGGCCGCATCACTGAATAAGCCGCAGGGTTGAAAGTTCGGGGAAAAAGTAGCGGCTTATAGTCCGGAATTTACGGTAGTTTTAGGTGTCCTTTAAAAAGTTGTTTCTTTGTTATTGTAGAGAACATTGTTTTAGATTAGATTTATTTGGTTTAGAATCTCAGTCGGTGGTTACCGATTCAGCCAAAAGGTGGTGCTCACGGTTTTTCACACAAATTCATTCTAAATAGCCTTACATTATTTCTAGCATTTATCGTGAAGGAAGCAACACTCATATTGTGTTTTGATTGATCAGTCCAAAGGGAAAATAATACAAACACACAAATAAACAATGCACGTTGTTTGATTTAAATAAGGTTTATTTACAAAAAAAACAATGTCAATTAACAAAGTAAATATTGGTGGCTGGAGACAATAGAACCCGTGTTAAGGAGGAAAACGAGGTGGGGGGTTTTATAATGAAAGTACTGATCAATAAACCCGGTTTTGCAGGTAATCAAACTCTAAGGATGAAATATTTGCCCAAAACGTCAAAGACAGGGTGTTGTATTGTTACTTTTTTGGGTAGCTCCGGGAACAAAGTGGGCGCCTCGGGGGAGTAGTGTGTGTGAGGCACATGAAGAAAATCAGGTTCTTATCCTGAGGACAGGGACGGAGAGAACCATGGGCTCTCCAAGCCTTGTGGATCTGGGGTGTCCGTGCCCCAAGACTAGAGACCTCGGTTGGCGATCCTAGTCCCAGCCCGCGCAAACCCCTTAACCCCCAAAGGAGGGGGTCTTCTATGCAGGAGCAGCACTAGTAGAAGAGAGAGAGAAAGCTGTTAGCACTTTTTGTTGTGTGTGTGGTGATGACACATTTACCAGAGGTGGGTGCTGCGACCAGTGGGAGTTCCTTGGATGCTTTTCAAAATAAAGTTCTCCAACCGGTTGATTGTAATCATTGTTGAGGAGCGGGATGCCTTCACGAACGAAGCGTGGTCGGAGATCGGAACAAGTTGGTCAGCCAGGACGGGAGAACGGAGCGTGGTCGGGGATCGGAACAAGGAAATGGGATCAGGCAGGATACTGGTAGCAGGACAGGATAACGGAGCTTGGATTGGGGATGGATAAAGAAAATTTAAACAGGCAGGATATAGGTAGCCAGGACAGGAGAACGAAGCTTGGATCAGGGATCGATACAGGAAACAGGTACAGGGAACAAAACGGAAGCCAGAGTCAAAAGTGCTTTCCTTGAATGCGCTTAGGTTCGCTGACGGACTGACCAGGAGTGAACAAGAATGACGTGCTTAAATAGGAGGAGAACTAATTAGGGAACGAGTGGCAGCTGGGTCTTAAAGCATGAGTGCAGGTGAGGGCATGATTACCGTATTTTTAGGACTTTGAGGGTGCAACTTATAAATCGTTGCACCCTATAAACTGGAAAATACGATGGTTATAATTGGAGGTGCATAGTTAAGATTAAGTCGTACTGCATACAGAACTGTTCTGCCTTTGAGAAACATATAGAGTGGTCTTCGAGTGCTCTCTTGTAGTTAACATGGTAATTGTTTGTTGCTAAAATTACTTTTAGATGTGAGACGAGATACCAATATTTGATTTAATATTCTATTAAATAAATTTCAGTAAATTCCGGACTATAGAGCGCACCTGATTATAAGCCGCACCCACCGCATTTTAAGAGGATAACCGCTTTTGTACTTACACAAGCCGCACCTGTATACAAGCCGCATGCGTCCACATTAAAACATGTAACACAATCACAAAATCAACCCAATCCCGACTTAGTGTCCCACGGTTGTAGCTGAATATGAAGTACACAGTCCAAAAACCACATTCGACAAGATAAACGGAAAATGATACCAGTACTTAACGTTTGATGCAGACCTGCATAGTCTGGGTCCCGTTGAAAATAATCCAAGGAAAAAAAATGTATATTTTCAAAGGTAAGGGTGGGAAAAATATATATCCACTATTGTCCGCCGCCTCCACAAACACGTCTCACGTTTACTCCACTTCCCATGAGCCCACTTGGTTTTTGGCCCTTCTTTTTGATTCGCCCGTACAAAACATATCAGAATAAGTGTCTCAAATAAATACATTACAAAAATATACAGTTGCAAATACATATTATACATGGTTACACATATTTACAAAGAAAGAAGGTACACCGAGAGTTTTCAAACTTTGATAATAATATTATAACTTTCATCCCAAACCGTGCCTGTGAAGGGTAGCAAAACGCTACTAGCAACACGCTCGCAACGCAGTACACGAGTCTGTTAAAAATATATACCGACATCTTCAAAGTTGTCTTCCCCAGGAGGGGAAAGAGACCTTGTCATATAGACGTCGTCCCACGCTCCCTTATTTAAAAACATGCTAGCAACACGCTCGCCAAATAAAGTTTTACGTGCAGTAGCTCTGTTTCCTTCTTTATCGGACTGCTCGATTGCTTTGAGCTTGACAGCTGCGTCATGTGCCTTTCTTTTTGCAATTAGCATGTTGAGAGAATGTTGTTACAGTCTTTCTCGGCGCATATATTCCACCGGTCTAAATCTTGCCTTTTGTACTCGAGCATCGTTGGCGGCTGTTAGAAAAATTACATAATTTGGCCGCATCACTGAATAAGCCGCAGGGTTGAACGTTTGGGAAAAAAGTAGCGGCTTATAGTCTGGAATTTACGGTATATTAATTCAGATAGTTCAATGTATTTTTTATGCATTTTTCTCTCTTACTGTATTTCTAATTACGTGCGCTTCATAGTCCAGTATATATGAAAATAACATAACTATTTTTGAGGTGCTCCTTATAATCCAGTGCGCCTTATAGTGCGGAGAATACTGTCCAGGTAGGCAAAAATCCAATTGGAAATGGAATATTGCCAGATTTCCAACAATGTGAGGCAGAATAATGCGATTAAGGTTTCAGCCCGACTATGAGTTTCCCGAGTGTGTGTACTTGGCACTCTTAGAGTGTCGCAAAAATATCAGCATGTATGGAAAATCCGCAGAACTAATCGATAAAAATACATCTGCGATGCACCTAAGACATAGAAAATGGTAAAAGAATACTGTAATTAGAAGTTTTAGCCCCTGTTGATCCATTGCTTTTAGGTATTTCAGTAAAAAAACTAAAGTATTTTTAAAAATAGATACTCTGCAACATTACTTTCAGAGATTGTGGGTCCAGCGATGGCCCGTTAATTGAATGAAAAAGCCGCATCATTTATTGTTTTGAAAGGCTCTCCATGATGCTCCACCTGAGCAAATAAATTAATCATCTCATTCATTTCCAGTGATGCGATCCATTCATCTTCACTACGCACAATTAAGACGTCATTTCAAATCAAATCCATTATCTTTGAGAAATGACACACAGGCAAAGATATAGTTATAGTGAGGGGAGCTTTATGTTATTATTTTTTAAATACATTTAAAGTACTGTTATCTCTTGCTACTTTATGCTTTGTGGTGTCAGTGCATAGCGGGCAGAAAAATGTTCCAAGATCCATTATCACCGATCCCATATTGCTGCAAGCTGGGGCTGGAAAAGTGCATTTTTGTCAGGCCAAGAGGGCTTTTGTTGATGATCCGTCCAACAAAATATGAACTGGATTGTGCGGCCGTGACCCATTATTGGCAAGCTCATATTGCTGTGAGCAGGAAGCGGCAGAATGCATTTTTGAGCAGTTGTGGTTACAATCCTTTATCCTATTGCTGAGAGCAAGGGGCGAGGGAACACATTTTTTTGGTCGGTTCGGGCCATTTAAGTGTGCTATTGTTGCCCGTGAGATTGAATTGCGCTGTTTTGGCCGCGATCCTTTATGCCCAAACGACTCTTGCTGAGATTGGGGACCAGCAGAGTGCGTATTTTCCAAGCCTGGCTCTTTATGCAGTTCTGTCCGCCAACATGTGAAATGCACTTGTGCGTGTATGATCTACAACCCCTTGTTGCTTGGAGCTGGCAAATTGAACCTTTGTATGGTTGTGGCCGCAATCCATTATTCCTGGTAAACTATTGCTGAGATCCGGGGCCAGCAGAGCGCATTTTTGGGGGTGCTCAAGCGTGTTATTGTAGCCCGCCTAAAATGAGGCACACCATTTTGGCAGTGTTCCATTATCCTAGCTGACTATTTCTGAGAGCATCGGGCCATAAAAGCAAATTTGTGTCATGCGTGGTTGCTTTTTTTGTCGCAGTATTTTTGTGTAGAATGAACTGTACTTGTGTGGCTTCAACCAATTATCCCCAATTCTTTATTATTAAGTCCAAAAGCATGTTGTTCAAATCCATCTAAAAAGAAATGTGCGGTTGACCTTGTAATGCGTTATCTCTGGTCGACAATTGTTGAAAGCAAGGGCCGACAGAGCGCATTTTCCTTCAGTTTGGGCTGCTGAAGCATGTATTTGTAGCCTGCCCAAAATGGACTACACAATTGTGCGGGGATACATTATCCCCAGTCAGTTATTGCTGAGAGAAGGGGACCAGAGATCCAATTTGTCTATCGAGTTGGCTCAATATCTCCATTCTTTCTGTCCAAAATGAATAGCACCCGTATGGCCGCAATACATTATTCCTTATCAAATATTGCTGCAAGCGGAGGCCTTCAGATTACAGGTCAAACATGGAGGAAAACCACTTTGCGGATTTCCGTATTTCACTCTGAGTTCTGGTCCCCATTAACCGCAAGAAATGATCTTGGAACGCCTTAAAAGTAAATTGCACTGAACCATTTTAATGGAAATAGCTTGTGTTGATGCAGCTATGCCATCAGAATACAGAACCAAGCCCGAATACGTTCGGCTTAATCATCAAGTCGTGCTCACCGGCGGCGGCGAGAACAGATAGATGGAATCGTCCGCCAACTCGTTCTGACATTCTTTTCTTTCTAACTCAATCTCACCTAAACAGATTTTTACTGTCTTCTATCACAAGGACGGCAAATTTATTTAAAAAAAACACGATAGAGGGGGAGAAAAATGAAAAGCACGGGGTTTAATAAGGAGGAGAGGTAATTTGAAAAGTCTTAGGATGTGTTTTGGAATTTATCAATAACAAGCAGCTGGGATTTCACGCTTGAGAGAATTCGGTGTAATTGCCTGCACATCCCTGATAGAGCTTCCTCTTCAACAACAAAAATGTGCTCTTAATATGTAAAAAAGGCTGACAAGACTTTCCAACTCCATCCTTTTAATTCTCTTCAAAGGCTTCGCCAAAGTAAAATAAAAGAAGATGGCTGTCGTTTTTGACCTCTTTAAAAATGACTTACGTTTATGAACTGTTATTTGTCAAACTGAATATTTCAGTCATTTTAATGGTATTATTTACTGCATTCCTCCAACCTTCTGTAGACTGTCATCCCTGGGACGTTTAATCCACAGCTTTGATTTATTTTTTTGGTTTATTTGTTTCTGTTTTAAATAGGATGCTTATAATAGTGGTTCTCAATTGGTGGGTGGAGACCCAAAAGTGGGTCGTGGACCTGTTTTCATTTGCAAATCCTGGCAAAATAACTCTTGGAAGAAGAAAAAACAGAGGGTTAATTATACAGTAGATGGCGATAAGGCCCTGTTTAAGCTTGTCTTCCTGTTCAGTCATTTAATAGATCCAGAGAGTGGTTAGCCACGCCCACCATAGTGACTGTATCAATGTATCACACGCAGAGCAAATAGGGCGGCCCAAACAATAGCGAGCTACTTTTTAGTGACTATTCCTAATAGCATAGCCGTATAATTTCTTCCTTATTATGCAAACTTATCTCAAAAGACAGTAGAACAGGGTCTATTATTTTGTACAAAGTTATATTCATGGCATTAGGGTGTCCAAAGACGGTAATAATATTGGTATGTTGGCGATCTAGGAGGAAGTCGTTAGCCCTGTACCAAAGTTACATTGAAATTGATTCAGATTTATCAGCTCTGACAGACTATTACTGCAAATTTAAGAAGGGTACAGTATGTACACTATATTTTTTTACCTTCTAACACACCTCAATGAGTTTTAAATACTGTATGCCATCCGGGAGGGACTCGGCGTAGAGCCACTGCTCCTCCGCGTTGAGAGGAGCCAGTTGAGGTGGCTCGGGCAGCTGATAAGGATGCCTCCTGGACGCCTCCCTCGGGAGGTGTTCTGGGCATGTCCCACCGGCAGGAGGCCCCGGTGGCGACCCAGGACATGTTGGAGAGACTATGTCTCTCGGCTGGCTTGGGAACACCTCGGGGCCTCGCCTTGGGGTCCCGTCGGATGAGCTGGAGGAGGTGGCTGGGGATACGGACGTCTGGGCTTCCCTTTTAACGCTGCTGCCCCCGCGACCCGACCTCGGATAAGCGGAAGACAATGGATGGATGGATGGATGCCACCTCACGCTTATGTCGTGGCACAACTAAAGTTATGAAAGAAGCAAAGTTTTCTTCTGGCTGTCTTTGCAGAGAGCTTTATAAGTTAATAACCTAAGACCGAATGAAATGTTTAAAGGACCAGGTTTCTATTTCATGGCAATATACCAAATTAATGTGGTAGGGAGGAGCTTCACGTCATGCTTTGAGGCTCATAAGGTGCTGTGTTACAACCGACCCAACAGCAGCGTAAATATTTTGATAACAATGAAAGAACTTTCTGCAGAACAAATTACTTTGTTGCATTTCCTATCAATCATATTCGTGTTGAGCTAAACGTGAAGGCGACAGCATGCCTTTATCCACTTCAAACCTTTCTTCAATTTAGTTTATGGCTGAGGAAAAGGGGCAAACCTCACACCTACCAATTGTTCCATATATTTCGGATCAAGGTCACAAGTTTCCCAGACACATTTTCGATACAAAACATTATAATAACAAATGTTTCAGGTTACAAAGCTCCCCCCAGAATGAAAACAAATGTAAGTAGAGGTACAACTATTCAAGCATGTGGATCACATGTGTTACAAAGATAGACAACCTAAATCGGCAGCCAACAGCAGTATTGGTCCTCACGTTCTGATTGGCCAAGAAAAAGCAGTCGGATCTATTTATTGGGGCCGTCCTAATTGTGTTTGAGAGAGACCAAAGTTTATTTTATTGTGATTTTGTTTGTGTAATTTCCTTTGCCCGTATTAATGCGTCCCAAGAAAGTTATTGTTATATGAATAAGAAAACAGGGGAAGCAGTGACCGCGACAATCAACATGTGTCTGCCATTAAAGCACCGCTTGAAGGTACAGTAAATGGTTATATGTTTAGCTTTTATGCCAGTAGATTTATCTTTATTATCTACACAATTAGGTTATTATTATTTAAGTACACGTTTTAATAATATCTTGAATTTATTTTTGTATGTGTCTATTTAAAGCCGTTTTCAGGGGTCGCATATCTATGATTTTCGCTTATATGCAAGCGAATACAGTACTAAAATGTCATGATTACTGATGCGAGGCACCTGAGCCTGCTCCTTTGGCGCCAACTGCCTCGGACGCTGATTGGCTGCCTGTCACTTTTTAAACCCCCTGTCTTCCTGTCACTGGTGGGCAGTCCGTCTGCGAACCTCAGCTACGCTAGTCAAGCCTTCCGACCCTGACTCTCTCCTGTTCTGATTCATGTTTGATTCCTGGCTCCGACCCATTTTCTGAACTTGACTACGTTTTTGCTCCACTGTCCCGGCCACCGATCTGTTTTTTCACGGTCTCGACACTGCCATCGCTCCCCACGGAAATACCATTTGCACATCTGAGCTACCTACTCCCCACGACCAGCGATCTATGGATCATGTATACTATCCTTCCCCTTCTTCCTAATGGAACTCAGAGAAACGCACGCAAGTGGGTCCTGTCTTTGTTCTGGTCCTGACATAGAAGTCATTGGAGTTTTGGTCATTTTGTTGTGCTTGGTTTTTTTTCTTCTCTGCCTTAAAATACATAATTCTTTCATTTGTTTATTTAAAGAAGTGGAATCTGTTTCTTGGTGTGGGTTTCAGCTTTTTTGTAAGGATGGAATGGTGGATCCTCAGGTCAGACCACATTTCATTTTCCTTATGTTGAGGTTTTTGAGTTTTTCCTTGCCCTCATGTTTTTTCCAGATCAGGGGCTGGTGTAATAATAGTCTGTGCAATAACCTGTGCAGCCCTTTGAGACGCTTTGTGATTAAGGGCTATGCAAATAAAAATGACTTGACTTGACTTGCCTAAATGAGAACAACTGGTTTATTATATTTTGTCCTTCATTTGCACATTTTTCAAGGTACGAGATTTACTACCAATCGGTAGCCGTGTAGCTTCTGCATAAAACTGTGTGCACCATAACAATAACTGCAACGTTGTTTGCTTCAAAATCCACAGAGCATCAATAAACTCATGAAGTCACTTTAGGAGGTTTTTTTTTCTCTTTGAAAAGAACAACCCCAATATTACTGCTAGAAGTTCACAGATTCCAGATTTTCTTTGAAACCTACCATTATAAACTTGTTAGTAAGACTAAGCGGTCACATCCAGTTGTTCCAACCGACCGTTTCATCTTTGCAAATGCGGAACTAAAGCTGGGACTCGGCCATAAAAAGCAGCGTGATTTCTTTCGGACGAATTGCACGTGAACGCTAAGGTCACGGTCAATAGTAGCGTAATCATCCAAAGCCCAGATTGGATGTCTTTTTGTGTGATTGTCAAGCAGAGGGAGGCGAACAAGCTCCGAATCTCCTAGTGTATTACCCAAAGAATAAGCCACGCAGCCACCCTTGCTATCAAAATTGCTCGGGCGGAGATTGCTGGGGGAGGCTGCTTCTGTCCCACTTCTATATTTTCTTCTGTACCCAAGGTGCTTCACTGATCTCGGGCCAAGAGCTATGTGAAGAAATTCTGCCAACTCATACAGGATGATTGCAAAGGGGAGGAGGAATACACTCCATTCATTCTACCGGAGGACTGCCGCATTGAAGAGCAGCGTGGGAGCATTACTGAAAAAAAGAGTATTTTTTCCCCCCCGTTACTAGTTACAGTACCTTGCAAAATGATTGCCCCCCCCCAAAGAACAGGCTTAAAACAAAATAACTCTAAATATTTTTTAAGAATCAACAACATGTATCCAACATTTTATATTGTGATAACAATTAAAAAATAGAAATTGCAAAATGATTGGCCCATTTGAGTTAGGACTTTGTACAACCTTTTTTTGCTGTAATCACAGCCACAAGTCTTTTTGAGTATGACACGAGACCGGACCCGATCAGAAGCAGGAGGCAGGAAGGGTGAACTAATTTGCGTTAATGATCAGATACTTTTATTTAGGAAATAAAAGTCGTCCAACACTCAGGGACAAAAACAAAACAAAAACAGGGTTACAGGAACTCAGACTAAGAATACTCACAAAACAGGCTTTTACTCAGAACGTGCAAACGCGGGTTTCCTCAAGTTAGACGGAACAGATTAATGCAGAACAGAAAACGCAATGAACCAGTAACCGGCAATCCCCAAAACCCGCCTTTAAGAAGCACACACGCAAATTAGACGATCTGCTACAGCCGGTGCCCAGCGGTTGGGGCCAGCCGGTCGCCACGGCGACCATGCTGGACATGACAGAGTATGTCTCTATAGGTTTTGTACATCTTGAAACTGAAATCTTTTCCCATTGTTCCTTTCAAAACAACTCCAGTTTCTTAAGGTTTGATGGTGATGGTTTGTGCACAGCATTTTTCAGATAATTCGGCACATTTTCTAGAATATTGAGATCTCCACATTGGCTTGTCCATTCTGAAATTATATATATAATTTTGGTATATTCCAATTATTTTCCGTCTTGTCTTTGACTTCTTGACCTATGGCATCATGTTAAAAACACCAGCACCCTAGCAAGCCAATCACTTATTGGTTTAGATGTCATTTAGTCAAAACAGCTTTGAGTGTTTTAAGCCAAGTTTTGGTAGTCTTTGTGAAAAATACGTAGTTGTTGTGTCCATGTTAAAATAATACGATTGTTCAACAAACGACAAGCAGCCAAAGAGGGGAGAACTGGCAACAATAACACACTTAGAGCTAAAAGGGGCTAAACTGTGCCAGGACATGGTAGGCTAGCTAGCATCTAAAAGGGATACTTGGGACCGATCGGCGAAACATGAGGCTGGTCAATCAAAAGCATGCAGTAGGCAGCCAGGATGACTGGGAGCCAACAACGACAAAAAATAACCCCGCAACAAACAAGAACCCAGCCGCAAATATACCCAATAAGCACTGCAGGCTAGACGGATGCTATAGAGGAAAATCGGGAGGCTGGCTGACCGATAACATGCAGCAAGCAGCCAGGACAACCACGAGTCAACAACAACAAAAACCACCACAGCAACAAACACGAACCCAGTCTGGAGAAAAAACAATGAGCAAGCAGGCTAGGCAGCAAGGTGAATGCTAACGGGGCTAACCTAGAGCAAACAAAACTGTAAGCCATCGGGAGCCCGGACAAGAACGGAAATCTATGCCGACCATATCATATTAAATAAAAAAACACGCGGTGAAAAACACCAAATCAAAAGTCACAATCACATACTCAAAGGGAGGCGAAGGCAAAAAAGGAACACACGCTGTCCACAATGGTAGGTAAACTCATGCAGCTTTAGATGATCGAAGCCTGTAACACAAATAAAGCAGTCAGAAGTTCCCCCAACGTTAAGCAAAGTTCCAAATACTCCAAGTGGAAATAAGTGCCATCACTTTGCTGATCAATGCATCCGCTGTCTGTTTTTCAAAGGGGTGTGCCGTTGCTTTGATTTTTCGTCATCTGGTGACGTCACAGCTCCAGGGGATCTGATTTCAAACTGTCATTTTGAAAACTATCATCCCGAAATCCATGGTGGGTGGAATATTTTGGAACACATCTGCATGATTGGCGGTGGTAGGGTGGGTAGGACACACTACACAGTCTGTGACTAATTGAAATCCCTTTAAAGGGACAGCCAGGTCTTAGTAGGTAAGCAGTGGTTTTATGCTCTCCCCGTTTTAATATTATTGCTGGCACAGCGCTCTAGGATGAGTTAATGTTGCAAAATCTTCTTATATCACATTCCTGCTTTGAAGTTTTCCAAAACTTTATCCCCGGACCTTCCTGGAGGTTCTTTGGTCTTCATAATTCTTCCCCTTCTCCAGTAACTGCTTTCACCGACCACTGACCACAGAGCAGGTTCATTTAAACTGAGAATTAATGCACTCTGTCATTGTTAGTCAATTAGGTGGACATTGGATCAGTCAGGAGTCATCACGCAATTTATCAGTCAGTTGGCTGAGCTGAGAGAACAGGGGGACAATAGTTTTGCATCACCTACTTTTCATTTTCTTTTGTTTTAAATATAAAATGTTGAAATAATGGGCAGCAGGGCAGCGCAGTGGTAACCGCGTGTGCGGCACAGTTCTAAGGTCTTGGGAACCTCCTGTGTGGGTTCAAATTCAGCTATCGGACTTACTGTGCGGAGTTTGTATGTTCTCCCCGTGCTTGCGTGGGTTTCCTCCGGGCACTCCGGTGTCCTCCCACATTCCAAAGTCATGCATTTCAGGTGGATTGGCCGGTCCAAATTGTCCCTAGGTGTGAATGAGCGAGCGAGTTGTCTGTCCCTGTGTGCCCTGCGATTGGCTGGCAACCAGTTCAGGGTGTCGCCTGCCCACTGCCCGATTGTTGCTGGGATGGGCTCCAACCCCCGCGACCCTACTGAGGATAAGAGGTGCAGCTAATGAGATGAGATGAGATGAAATGTTGAAATAATTTGGTTGCAGTTCACAATTGTCTCTCATGTTGTTGATTCTTAAAACTAAAAAAACAGAAAATATGTTCTAAGCCTAAGTCTGGAGGCCACAAAGTCACACACCAATGTTAAGTATCTATCTATCTATCTATCTATCTATCTATCTATCTATCTATCTATCTATCTATCTATCTATCTATCTATCTATCTATCTATCTATCTATCTATCTATCTATCTATCTATCTATCTATCTATCTATCTATCTATCTATCTATCTATCTATCTATCTATCTATCTATCTATCTATCTATCTATATATCTATCTATATATCTATCTATCTAATTAAAAAAGTTATAGTAACATTTATTCAAATTCAAAGTTCTTTACAAGTCTTACAAATGCTCGCCGTTTGCAGCTCTGCACGAGCCAATACGAAATTCAAAGTTCCAGTAGACACGATTCAGTAAATCAGCATCACCATCAATTTGTTGACAAGCATCAATAATACGACTCTTCAGATGATCCAAATCACGAATCAAGTTTATAAGTTTATACGTTTATAGTTTATTCAACCAATAATCTTCACATACAAAATCATCGGAAATTGTCTCGTTGTCTCGGCTCAGTAAGAATTTAAAAATTTAACAACATTCAGAATATAAAACGAAAAACAGAAATTACAATTTACAATTATTAAAAATTCGGACAGCACTTGGGAAAAAAACTGTTTGTTAACCTTTCAGTACCCCTGAATGACTTCAAGCGTCTACCGCTCCGTAATAGATGAAAATGATCATTTCCAGGATGACTCTCATCATATCATATCATATCCTTAAGAATATTTGAATCTCCGTTGAATAAACAATTTGCTTAATGTGACCCCAGAAATAAAAGTCGGGTTTAGGTCAGGCGACCTGGGCGACCACTCTACCGTACCTCTTCGACCGATCCGATTTTCGAAATTTTCGGGGAGCCAGTCACGCACACTCGTTGCGTAATGCGTCGGGGCACCGTCTTGCATAAACCAAGTAGGTCTGCCGTCTCCAAGTATCAAATTATTTTGCAACATGTTGAGGTATCTTTCGCCAGTAACTGTCTCATTGTAGAAGAAAGGGCCCAACACATGGTTGCGCCACAAACCACACCAAACCATTATCTTGGGACCGCTGTGTTCTTTGCTGTCTAACATAAAATGAGGATTGTCTTGCGAATAGTATCGGCAGTTCTGCCTATTGACCACTACATTAGTATAAAAATTTGTCTCGTCGCTAAATAACATGTTTCGCCTAAAAAAGTCAGCATCTTCCTCGAGTTGAACCTGAAACCATACAGCCATTTCTAAACATCTGTCACTATCATCCTCGTACAATTTGTGTAGAATTTGAAGTTTGTAAGGATGAAACTTTTCTGCTTTGAGAACCTTTGTTGAAGATAAGACCAATTTGTTGAATCGTCTCATACGTGTTCAAAGTAATGCAGGAATCAAAATTATGTAACAGGGAGTTCTTTTTTATTGATACACAATTTCAACAAGAGACTCAGCGAATCAAAGATAGGCGTGTGTCTTTATAGTTTTCAACATAGCACGTGTACCCGGTTTGACCCCGTCCCTTTTCACGCCTGAAGGCGTACATGCCCAGGGTTCCGTCCTTATTTGGAAGTGTTTTTAAGTTTATGCCAGTTTATGTCACCTTGCCCTTTGCCATTATCTGTTGTCCTCCCTTAAGGAGGACTGTTTATACTAATTCGTCCGCCGAGACCTTCGCGAGATGTAAACAACATTTCTCCCAACTGTAAGCAAGTCTCTCTACATTTCTTTCTAAATGTATGTAAATCTATTCTACTAATGCAAGTTTATTTTCTACAACACCTTCTGCATCGTTGAACGAGGAATACCAATTTCACCAGCTGCCCTTCGCACTGACTTCCTTGGACTGCTTGCAATTTTTTCCAACACTTGTGTACGTGTCCCCAAAGATAAACCTGGACGCCCACTTCGCTTTTTGTCAACGATGCTACCAGTTTCTCTGAATTTCTTGATTAAGCGACCGACAGAAGTGTGTGAAACATTTTTACGAAGATGGTTTCTGTTGAATTGCTCAGCAACACTTCTGTTGGTTGCACCATCACGACCAGATAATAAGATGATTTCTACTGCGCTGCTCTGGAGTCAATGGCATGTCTGATCTGAAATAAAAAAATAAAAAGATATATTAACAAAAAATAGATATTAACATTGGTGCGTGACTTTGTGGCCACCCTATATACCGTAAATTCCGGACTATAGAGCGCACCTGATTATAAGCCGCACCCACCACATGTTAAGGGGAAAACCGATTTTGTCCATACACAAGCCGCACCTGTACAAAAGCCGCATGCACCCACATCAAACAAACACGAGATTAATCCAAGCCAAACTTCAAGTCCCGCGATTGAAACCAAATGTCCTTCATTGAAGCACACAGTCCAAAAATCACAGCCGCCAAAATGAACGCAAGTTGATATAGGTAGTTAAAATTTGTTGCAGACCTGCAGATTCTGGGTGCCCGTTGATAGTAATCCAAGGTAAAAAAGTGTATATTTCCAAAGGTAAGGGTGGGGAAAATATATATCCATTATTGTCCGCCGTGTCCACAGAAACTCACCTTTACTGGTCCCCACTTTCCCATCAGCATTAACGTTTGCTCCGCCCCTCTTTTTTAATTTGCTCGTGCAGAATAAGTGTCTCAAATAAATACAAATACATATATTACACAAATACACAGTTGCAAATACATATTACACATATTTACAAAGAAAGACGGTACATCAAGAGAGTTTTAAAAGCTTTAATAATAATAATATAACTTTCATCCTAAACCGTGCCTTTGGGAGGTAGCCTCACGCTACTAGAAATTACGCTCGCCTACCTGCTAATTAGTCCGTTAAGGAAATAAAAGCCGTAATCGTAATCGCGGCAGACCATACGCGTCTTCCTTCCTGGTAAAGGCATCCAAGTTGTCTTTTACAATGTTGGAAATACATTTTATCTTGATGCTGTTGTTCCACGCTCTCTTACCTCAATACACCACCGTAATATGCCCATTTGCTTTTAACATAGTGGTGACGTCATGAGCCTTGTTTTGTGCAATTTGCATGATGAGGGTAAGTTTACGCTCATACGTTGTGATCTACCTCGGCACATATATTCCACCGGTCTACAACGGGATATATAGCAAAAGCAATCCACCATTTTGTAACAAAGTTTAAATGGAAATTTGTTTTATTTATAACTCGATACAATAATCGTCAAAAAGGAAAGGAATTGCGTTCCAGGACACTGTTAGAGAGAGTGCACAATATGGAAAAACAAAAAAAAACATGTATATGGGAACAGAAGTGGTCCCCTCTTATCTGCTCGCCTTCATCTGCCTTCCCGGAGATAAGTACCGCATTCAAGCCGGCGCAGACAAATTACTGCAAGAACCTCACGTTCTCTTGAGGCCTCGTGGTGCTGCTTGATTGGCCTCTGGACCCCGCGTGCTTTTATTCCCGCCTCCGAGCCACGTTTCTCTCAAACGGGTCTGAAAAGATGTTGTGGTGGGGAGTCCAAGTCACTCGGAAAAGGCTGGTTGGAAGCTTTAAAGGTCATGCAGTCGGCAATTATGCACCCATCAGTAAACAAGCGTGCCATCAAAGTGCCTGCGTGGTTAGCGGTGCACTCAGCCAAAGCCACTCAACGTACACTGTCAGCTGCTAAATTGTAAATAATTGACGGGGACCGTGCTTAACAAGTTTATTAGAGTTACGATCAATATAGGGGTTTATGCCACAGTGGCCGGTTTTGTCTAAAATACGATTAATCTGACACATGTGACTGTAAAAATTAAGCTATATTTAATGGATCTTTATCCAATCATAGGACTGCCATTTGAAGTCAACATTTTGACAGGCACATACTTAATTCGATATACTGTACATCTAAAGGGGAAATCAAACCACGATATTCTATTTCACGGGCCATCAGAATCCTCCAGACTTCATGCCAGATCTCCATTACCCACACTTGACTCTAATCAAGAAATCTGTATTCAAGGACTGTACCCACAGCAGAAGCTGTCAGATTGTTGTTTGCCAATTTGATATTGGAGGACTCTGAACTACATGAAATTTGTTAGTAGTGCTTAAGAGGCTAGGAACAGGCATAGGGGATGGAAGAACCCACAGGTGTTCATCATTACCCATACCTCAATCTAATCAAAAGGGTGGTATTTAAGGACTTTGATGACAGCAAAAGCTGTTGAATCATTGCTTGCCAGTTTGCTGTTCCTGCCCGTGCATGCTTCTTGACTGTACAGTATCTGTCAATGATTGGATCTGAAATTCCTGAAATATGCCAGGTGTGAGTTTTTCCAGAATGTTTTTGGTTTTTGTTTCTTGTTCTTTTACCCGCCTCATATGTGCAGAGCACTCTTTATTAATTACCTGTGCCCCCAGTAAACTCCTATCATCTGGTGTGACTGCGCTTTGTTCCCCCTCCTAAAACAACATACCAATAGCCTAAACGCTGCATTTACGTTGCAATCATTTTTCAAAAATCAACTTCAAAAATCATTCTTTGGGTAATAGCACTGTTTTGTTTTTTTTCCATCTGAAAGTGTACTAATTGTTTATTCAATTATTTTAATATTTTAAATGTTCTAATACAATGATTCTTTTTGTCATGAAACGGGCCGGGAAGCAGGAAGTCGGAACGCATTTGCGTAGACGATCTGTCACTTTAAATAGGAAATAAAAGTTGTCCAACACACAAACGGACCAAAGACAAAACAAAACAGGTTTAAAGGCAATCAAAATTACAAACTAGGTATTACTCAGATCAAACAGGCATGAACAGGTCTTCAACAAGGAAGGTCTGGCCCCAGGCAGTCCCAAAAGGAGCGTTTAAGTAACCCACAAGCAATCAGTTCAATGCGTCTCAGCCGGTGTCAAGGGGCGGGGCTAGTTGGATACCATGACAACCGTGCAGGACATGACACTTTTTACAATGTCCAGAAGAATGAAAACAGTCCTGCCAATCCTCCAAACATTATAAATATTCTATAAAACTGGTTCCTAAGATTGAGCTATTGGTGCTTACTATGAAAACACTGCCACCAACTGTCATGGATGTGAAATGACATTTTATTCCAGTACAGCAAAAAAAAAGGAACTGAAACAAAACATAGTGTTCCGCATTTCAGTTCAAACCCAAAACCCTGAACGAAAACGTCTCGCGGGACACACAGACGACATTTATTGCGCCGCTCGAGTCAACTGGACATTTTTCAAGTGGAATCTCAACACGCTCGGCATCACAAACACATTGAAGGTGAATGTTATTTTAGCCGCTGATGTGAGTACAAGGTTTTTTTTTCTCACAGCGTGGCCAATCGTAAAATGGTATTTTGTCTCGGGTCGGGGAAGATTGAAAAGCCTTTAGCTCCGTGCGATGTGCGCCCGGAAAAAAAAGCTTGCCTTTGCAATATGACTTCATGGTGGTACTGCCATCACTCTACGGGATGTCGATGTTTTGCCGCCGTACCGGTGTAGCCTGCTTGCTTCTGCTTGTTGCTTTTCTGTAGGCAAATACAGCTTACCTAAGCAAAACCCGCTATGGATTATAGGTCAATTCCTGTCGTGCATAGGGGAGAGTGTGAGACTCTGCTCACCAAATCGACGATAGGATGGAGTGAAATGTCAACATTATTCAGGCATTAAAAATAGATTAGTGTTTTTTTCTCAATGGTTTAGGTCAGGGGTGCTTACACTCAGCATTTAAGCTGGTTAAAAAACATCCATCCATCCATTAGCTGCACCGCTTATCCTCAGTAGGGTCGGCAGGGTGCTGGAGCCCATCCCAGCTATCTCCGGGCAGTGGGCAGGGGCAGGGTTGGGTAGGGTTACTTTAACTGGATTACTTTCAATTACTTTTGGAATACTTCAATACCAAATATGCTAATAAAAGACAAAAGAAACTAAATATGAATCTCATCTCATTAGCTGCACCGCGTATCTTCAGTAGGGTCGCGGGGGCGCCGGAGCCCATCCCAGCAATCATCGGGCAGTGGGCAGGGGACACCCTGAACTGGTTGCCAGCCAATCGCAGGGCCTAGATATGAATAAAATGATTACATTTTGTGCAGGCTTGGGGAGTAACAGAATAGATGGAACGGCAAAAATGATGTTGGCAAGCTGTTTGGATTTATTTTCATTTTGTTTCTGTCGCATTTTATGTTAGTTTTGCCGGAGATCAAAGAGATCAAAGCCAGGAGAGAAAGCTTACCACGTGTTGTGAGTCATCATTTTATTCATATTTAGTTTATTTTGTCTTTTATTAGCATATTTGGTATTGGAGTAATCCAAATGTAGTTGAAAATAATCCAGTTAAAGTAACTCTACCCAACCCTGGGCAGGGGACACCCTGAACTGGTTGCCAGCCAGTCGCAGGGCACAAAGACAGACAACCATTTATTCGTTCATTCACACCTAGGGAGAATTTGGACCGGCTAATTAACCTGACATGCATGTTTTTGGGAAACCGGAGTGCCACACAGGCACAGGGAGAACATGCAAACTCCACACGGGGAGGTTGCGTTAGCTGGACTTGAACCCTGAACCCCTGTGCGCTAACCGCCCGACCGCCGTGCCGCCCCAGTTACTAAACAAAAGAGTCAAAATAATCGATCAGTCACAAAAAAATGCAAAACATTTGATGGTTTTTAGACATTTTTCAAATACAGTATATCTGCAGGAGCCAAGAAGTATGTATTAGCAACATTAATTCTTCTCTTTTTTGTGACGCACATCAATTGGTATGTGTAAAAAAGTAGGAACGTTTCTGTTGTCAGTCAGGTATCTGACCCGGGAACGGCTAACGGTTTTGACCGCTATGCTACGCTACACCGGTGAGCTAGGATGCTAAAACAAGCTGGTTTGTTAATTATTTTTTGGACTTGTGTTTTTCTTGTATTCAGCGTTTGAAGTACATGAGGTGAATGAAGACATTTTTTTCAGTTAATCAAAGGACTTTTCCAAGCGTCCTCACTCGATGTCAACTATAATTATCTCCCTATTCACGTCAGGTAAAATAACGCCACTCAAGCGTATCAGCCGAACTCTATCCGGCATGCAGATGCCTCAATAATTTTGCACAGGGCAGCATTCCTTCAACAATATCAAAAAATAACTAAAGCAAATAATATTCAACAGAAGGTCCTTACTTAAGTAATTTATTGATGGCAATATTTTTCATCGCACCGTTGAATGAATTGAAAAATGTAATCAAGTTGAAGTACATCAGACAGTATTACATTTTTTGTGGGAAATAAGCAACACTGTGCTGAAATATTGGAATCCCTTATTTATCACAGTCAATGGGAACAGGAACCCCCTACATATACATACGCCCCTCCTCTCGCTGCAGTAGTCGACCAGGGGTAATGGATTGCGGCCGCACAGGTGCTGTTTATTTCGAGCGGAAATAACACAAAAAGACACAAATCTGCTCACTTACCCTTTGCTCTCAACAATAGTTGACTGGGGATAATGAATTCAGTCAAAAAAGTGCAGTTCATTTTAGCCAGGCCACGATGGCATGGGTCAGCGGCCCAGATGGGGAAAAAAAAAAAAAACTTTCTCTCAGAAACTGGGGATAATGAATCACGGCCACGAATGTGAGTTTCATTTTAGGTGGGCCCACGGCACGCCCCCATTCGCAGCAATATGCCATATGAGTGCAGTTCACTTTTTAGTGAACAGCATGGAAAATAAAGTATAACTCACCCCATGATCAATGTTAATGATCATGCTAGCATGCCTGAACTAGACCGCAAGATAACAACACCAGGTCCCAACAAATACGAAGCACCTAATACAATTTCCCAAGATCTACCAGTACCTCTTCTGTTATCTACAGGTAGATCATCACCTACGTAATAAGCACCCCTGGTTAGGTCATATCTGCAGTTCATGGTTCCTTCTTGTTAGCTAGTGCAAAGCTACACATGCTATTGAGACATTATGAATAGAAAATGAGGACTAGTCTGAGGTGACCTGAACATCAGACGAAGAACTTGAAATAATGAATGTGAAGAAGCCAAACATGAAAAAGGTTTCAGTTGTTTGATCATGAATGTGCTTAAACTCCCCTCGGCAGGTGCTGAAGTCTCAGAGAGTCACAGAAACCTCTGAAAGCATCACAAAAACAAGACAAGAAAAGAATAATTTGTCGTTACCTGTTTTCACATATCCGGTAATTTTTGAATGAAATGTATTTTCTGAATAATTTACAAATCTCAGTCGTGCTTATTCATACACAACGTACTTGTATAACAATGTTTTAATAAGTAAAAACCGTCTTTAGAAAATAATCACCTTTCTTAAGTTGGCCTTGACAAGCTCTCAGTGCGGGAAAAAGGGTCGATGTTGTCTATCGATTGCGCAAAGATGGAAGCAAGCTTCCGTCAAGGCAACATCTTATGTTCCAAGTGGTCAATTTTGGGAAGGATAAGAGGCAAAAGGTGTACCTTAAATTCCGCACCTGATTATAAGCCGCACCCACCACATTTTAGGAGGAAAACCGATTTTGTACATACACAAGCCGCACCTGTTTATAAACCGCATGCGCCCACATTTAAACATGTAACACAAACACAAAATTAACCCAAACCTGACTTCAAGTCCCGCGATTGAAACTAAATGACCTTAATTAAAGTCCACAGTCGAAAAATCACAGCCGGCAAAATGAACGGAAAATGATATCGGTACTTAAGGTTTGATGCAGACCTGCAGAGTCTGGGTCCCGTTGAACGTAATCCAAGGAAAAAAGTGTATATTTCCAAAGGTAAGGGTGGGAAAAATATATCAGATGAACACATTTACTCACGCAACTCCTTTTTCTTTAACCAACTTTAGCGGTCCCGACTTAAAGTCGGCACCCCACGTTTGTTCCGCCCCCATTTTTCGTTCACCCGTGCAAAACATATCAGAATAAGTGTCTAAAATAAATACAAATAAATACATTTCAAAAATATACAAGTGCAAATACATATTATACATGAGTTAGACATATTTAAGAAGAAAGATAATACACCGAGAGAGTTTTCAAAGCTTTAATAATAATAATATAGTTTTGACAGGGCAGTTAATGGTAGCAACACTCGAGCGCCGCTGGCGGCCGTTAGAAAAGTTACATAAATTGGCCGCATCACTGAATAAGCCGCAGGGTTGAAAGTTAGGGTAAAAAGTCGTGGCTTATAGTCCGGAATTTACGGTACTTTGAAAACAATTGAACTTGAGAAAGGGAGTGTATTTTATTTATAATCATCCATAAGACTATACCAGGGAATTGATACACAAACATAGTCGTAAGACGATATTGTAGAAAAAGGTAGACTGCTGGGCCCCTTGTGTGACAGCCTTATTCAAAACCAGGACAATGAAGACAGCAGACACTCAAGCTTGATTTATGCATTCGGGAGGGTAAGCATTGCACACTTACACTCTCTCATCCATTTTGCAGCTTTCCGGGAAAATTTTTATCAAGTTTACGTAAAATGTACATGTTTGACAGACGTCGGTCTCGCAGATATTCAGTAGGAAGCAGTATTGTTCCCCCTGTCACGGTTGCCATGGCGCCCAATTGGCCCCAGCTGCGGCTCGTTGACAGATTGGCTTCCCTGCTATTTAAACCCAGTCCAGCCACTCGAATTTTGTCAGTCCATCAACGAACCTCTGCCCCGCAAGAAGTGGGTTCTGACTCGGTCCTGTTGCCTGTTGGTATTTCCTGTCTGGTATTGTTCCCGTTTATTTTGTCCTGTTTAATATCGGTTTCCGGTTTTCGTCCCGTCTATTTTTTGTGCTGTTTATGATTCTCTCCAGTTTTTGTTCCCATCTAGTTTGTCCTGTTTAATTTCAATATCCTGTTTCTATATCAATCTTGTCTTTCCCGTCCTGTCCGGTATCAACCCCATCTGTCCGATATCTGCTCGGGCAATTGGTGTCAATTTCGTCGGTCTCTGGCTTCCTGTCTTTCCACGCCAGGCCGCTGCCTAATGTGCATGACTCCTCATTTCCCGTAAAATAAAAGCTTGTGTGAGAAAGTCACGCATTTGGGTCCTGATCCTGTTCTGGTTCCTGACGCTATCTTGGCAAGCACATTATCTAAACTGTTGTCTATGGAAGTATTACAAGGGAACCACAAAAGTGCAAAAAACACACCTCCTGCATTTAAATTGTTGCCCAACTTCATCATTCTGCGCGGACAGGAAGAGCTCCAAAAGAATGAGGTCCTTCAAAGGTCCTCCAAACTTTTGCATACAAATGTATATTATATATATTCTAGAATGTAAGCTAATACTTTAACATGATAGAATCTGGTCTCACCAAATGGTTACCGTAAGTTATTTATTGTAACTATGCATTTCCAATTTTATTTACCGTAAATTCCGGACTATAGAGCGCACCTGATTATAAGCCGCACCTACCACATTTTGGGAGGAAAACCGATTTTGTACATACACAAGCCGCACCTGTGTATTAGCCGCATGCGCCCACATTGAAAAAACGCAACACAAACACGGAATAAACCCATACCCGATACAGTCCAAAAAACACAGCCGGCAAAATGAACGGAAAACGATACCGGTACTTAACATTTAATGCAGACCTGCAGAGTCCAGGTGGCCGTTGAAAGTAATCCAAAGAAAAAAGTGTATATTTCCAAAGGTAAGGGTGGGAAAAAATATATATCCACTATTGCCGGCCATGTCCACAAACACGTCTCACCTTTACTCCACTTCCCGTCAGCCCGCGTTTGCCCCGCCCCGTCTTTATCATTTGCTCGTGCAAAACATCAGAATAAGTTTCTAAAATAAATCCATTACAAAAATATACAGTTGCAAAAACATATTATACATGGTTACACATATTTACAAAGAAAGACGGTACACCGAGAGAGTTTTCAAAGCTTTAATAATAATATTATAACTTTCATCCCAAACCGTGCCTGTGAAGGGTAGCAAAACGCTACTAGCAACACGCTCGCAACACAGTAAACAGCGCTGTTAAAAAAACAAATCAAACTTGCAGTAAGCATGGTAAACCGTCCTCATCATCTTCCTAATCTAATTTGTTAAGTTAAGAAGTTGCAGTCTAAATCTTACCTTTTGTACTCGAGCGCCGCTGGCGGCCGTTAGAAAAGTTACATAAATTGGCCGCATCACTGAATAAGCCGCAGGGTTGAAAGTTTGGGAAAAAAGTAGCGGCTTATAGTCTGGAATTTACGGTACTGTATTATTTGGTCAAAAATGCACGGGAAATAGGCTAACATTCAAATTTCTTAGAAGTTTTGTTTTTTGGGTAAACCGGAAACGTAACAATAAATAGGTGAATATTTGAATTAAAATGCCTTTTTTGTCATTAATAACAATGAAGTGAACATCCTTTACAACGAGATGAAGCATTGCCCTTCAGGGTAAACACGTAAAGATGAGAATAATGAAATAAATTAATGTAAGGATAACTTGAAGAGTATTTTAGGAGTGACAAGATTGGATAGATTGAGAAATGAAATTGTGAGAGACAGAACTGGAGTAGTGGTGGAACTGAGCAAGCGTGGGGATAAGAAAGTTGGTTTGGACACATGGAGAGGATGGATGAGGAGCGAATGGTGAAGAGGATCTACAAAGCAGTAGTAAATCGAAGGAGACCAAGAGGAAGGCCAAGATTGACGTAGATGGATGGTGTTAAGAGTGCACTGTGGGAAAGGGGTCTAAATATAGTGGAACCTAGAGCTCTTGTTGGTGATAAGAATGAGTGGAGAGGTGTTGTAAAACGATAGTGGGAAGTTTGGACGTGTTCTAAGGGATGGGCAGGGCACCCGTATGACGCGGCAGGGGTAAACCGGTGAAAGCTGTCGGTTCCTGCAGTTGAACAGAAGAGTATGTCGTGTCACCCTGACGTGAGTGACATGGCTTTCCATCTGGAGGGACGAAACCATGACCAACTTGGGTGCCTAACTTGTTTGGGTGATTGAGTATTTGGGTTGCCCATGGTCCAAAAATGTTTTTTTTTTTTCCCTGTTTTATTTTCTTTGTTATTGCATGTGTTTGTCTTTCTGTCGGTCTCCCCTCTTGAGGGATATGATCAAGATAGATAGATAGATAGATAGATAGATAGATAGATAGATAGATAGATAGATAGATAGATAGATAGATAGATAGATAGATAGATAGATAGATAGATAGATAGATAGATAGATAGATAGATAGATAGATAGATAGATAGATAGATAGATAGATGGGATAACTATATACAATAATTTACAGTAGAACAATCAATAGCAAAGGATTAATAATTCCAAAGTGAAGGTCTCTCTGTTGGAGAGATAAATAAGACTCAATCACAGAGGAAGTCCTAAACCCCAAAAACAAAATCCAAGGAACTAATTGTAAGGATATTCATGAGATGAAAAAAGTACACCCGAACAAAAAAAACACAATGCGCCAGGCTTAGTTAATTTGTTGACGCAAGGGAACAGGCTGATTAGAATGTAGGAAAGCAAACCTAACAAGCAGGAGTAGTTCCGTCAATAAAACTAAAGTGCTGATCTTGTTTAACAACTCACAATATATTTTTTCTAAAGGAAACTATGTGCAGCTAATGCAATCACGGGATATTTCCTAAAAACAAATGTTTCTTTAAATCCCTACCAACTCTCTAAGGTTTTTGTGTCGTAAATGGCAGCCAGTTATGGAGGACCGATCCTACCACATTTGTAGAAAGATATATAAACATGAATAATTACCTACAAATGCCATATAAATAAATGAACACATATCAATCACGTA